>NW_027139854.1:0-85603 GCF_035084215.1 Heptranchias perlo
CTGGGTGCAACCTGGGAACCCAGGCTGCACCCTGGCATCATTCTGGGTTGACTGCGGGATCACTGGGGACACTCGGTTGGCTACCTGCCGCCATCTGACCAAGATGGCGGCTGGCGCAGCCGCCATTTTTCCAAAATGTAGGCCTGGCTGACCTCCATTTCGTCCAAGGTGGTGGCCAAGTTGGCCTCCATTTTGTCCAATGAGGTAGCCAAGCTGGCCTCCATTTTATCCAAGGTGGTGGCGAGGCGGGCCTCATTTTGTACGGCAAGGGAGCCGCGAGAGCGGCGACTTTTTTGAAAATGTTGGTCGCGCTCGCCCCCATTTTGTCCGGGACGGACTCCCCGCTGGCCTCCATTTGGTCCAAGCCCGGCTGCCGTACCTGCAGCCGTGCTGCCCCTGTGCAAATACACTTCAAAATATGTAAATACATCATAAATATACAGGTAATATATATATATTATAAACACAAGTTGTTGTTGGTGGTGGTGGTGGTCTGATGATAAAGACCGCCACTCTGGCATCATTCTGGCATGACTGGGTGCAACCTGGGAACCCAGGCTGCACCCTGGCATCATTCTGGGTTGACTGCGGGATCACTGGGGACACTCGGTTGGCTACCTGCCGCCATCTGACCAAGATGGCGGCTGGCGCAGCCGCCATTTTTCCAAAATGTAGGCCTGGCTGACCTCCATTTCGTCCAAGGTGGTGGCCAAGTTGGCCTCCATTTTGTCCAATGAGGTAGCCAAGCTGGCCTCCATTTTGTCCAAGGTGGTGGCGAGGCGGGCCTCATTTTGTACGGCATGGGAGCCGCGTGAGCGGCGACTTTTTTGAAAATGTTGGTCGCGCTCGCCCCCATTTTGTCCGGGACGGACTCCCCGCTGGCCTCCATTTGGTCCAAGCCCGGCTGCCGTACCTGCAGCCGTGCTGCCCCTGTGCAAATACACTTCAAAATATGTAAATACATCATAAATATACAGGTAATATATATATATTATAAACACAAGTTGTTGTTGGTGGTGGTCTGATGATAAAGACCGCCACTCTGGCATCATTCTGGCATGACTGGGTGCAACCTGGGAACCCAGGCTGCACCCTGGCATCATTCTGGGTTGACTGCGGGATCACTGGGGACACTCGGTTGGCTACCTGCCGCCATCTGACCAAGATGGCGGCTGGCGCAGCCGCCATTTTTCCAAAATGTAGGCCTGGCTGACCTCCATTTCGTCCAAGGTGGTGGCCAAGTTGGCCTCCATTTTGTCCAATGAGGTAGCCAAGCTGGCCTCCATTTTATCCAAGGTGGTGGCGAGGCGGGCCTCATTTTGTACGGCAAGGGAGCCGCGAGAGCGGCGACTTTTTTGAAAATGTTGGTCGCGCTCGCCCCCATTTTGTCCGGGACGGACTCCCCGCTGGCCTCCATTTGGTCCAAGCCCGGCTGCCGTACCTGCAGCCGTGCTGCCCCTGTGCAAATACACTTCAAAATATGTAAATACATCATAAATATACAGGTAATATATATATATTATAAACACAAGTTGTTGTTGGTGGTGGTGGTGGTCTGATGATAAAGACCGCCACTCTGGCATCATTCTGGCATGACTGGGTGCAACCTGGGAACCCAGGCTGCACCCAGGCATCATTCTGGGTTGACTGCGGGATCACTGGGGACACTCGGTTGGCTACCTGCCGCCATCTGACCAAGATGGCGGCTGGCGCAGCCGCCATTTTTCCAAAATGTAGGCCTGGCTGACCTCCATTTCGTCCAAGGTGGTGGCCAAGTTGGCCTCCATTTTGTCCAATGAGGTAGCCAAGCTGGCCTCCATTTTATCCAAGGTGGTGGCGAGGCGGGCCTCATTTTGTACGGCAAGGGAGCCGCGAGAGCGGCGACTTTTTTGAAAATGTTGGTCGCGCTCGCCCCCATTTTGTCCGGGACGGACTCCCCGCTGGCCTCCATTTGGTCCAAGCCCGGCTGCCGTACCTGCAGCCGTGCTGCCCCTGTGCAAATACACTTCAAAATATGTAAATACATCATAAATATACAGGTAATATATATATATTATAAACACAAGTTGTTGTTGGTGGTGGTCTGATGATAAAGACCGCCACTCTGGCATCATTCTGGCATGACTGGGTGCAACCTGGGAACCCAGGCTGCACCCTGGCATCATTCTGGGTTGACTGCGGGATCACTGGGGACACTCGGTTGGCTACCTGCCGCCATCTGACCAAGATGGCGGCTGGCGCAGCCGCCATTTTTCCAAAATGTAGGCCTGGCTGACCTCCATTTCGTCCAAGGTGGTGGCCAAGTTGGCCTCCATTTTGTCCAATGAGGTAGCCAAGCTGGCCTCCATTTTATCCAAGGTGGTGGCGAGGCGGGCCTCATTTTGTACGGCAAGGGAGCCGCGAGAGCGGCGACTTTTTTGAAAATGTTGGTCGCGCTCGCCCCCATTTTGTCCGGGACGGACTCCCCGCTGGCCTCCATTTGGTCCAAGCCCGGCTGCCGTACCTGCAGCCGTGCTGCCCCTGTGCAAATACACTTCAAAATATGTAAATACATCATAAATATACAGGTAATATATATATATTATAAACACAAGTTGTTGTTGGTGGTGGTCTGATGATAAAGACCGCCACTCTGGCATCATTCTGGCATGACTGGGTGCAACCTGGGAACCCAGGCTGCACCCTGGCATCATTCTGGGTTGACTGCGGGATCACTGGGGACACTCGGTTGGCTACCTGCCGCCATCTGACCAAGATGGCGGCTGGCGCAGCCGCCATTTTTCCAAAATGTAGGCCTGGCTGACCTCCATTTCGTCCAAGGTGGTGGCCAAGTTGGCCTCCATTTTGTCCAATGAGGTAGCCAAGCTGGCCTCCATTTTATCCAAGGTGGTGGCGAGGCGGGCCTCATTTTGTACGGCAAGGGAGCCGCGAGAGCGGCGACTTTTTTGAAAATGTTGGTCGCGCTCGCCCCCATTTTGTCCGGGACGGACTCCCCGCTGGCCTCCATTTGGTCCAAGCCCGGCTGCCGTACCTGCAGCCGTGCTGCCCCTGTGCAAATACACTTCAAAATATGTAAATACATCATAAATATACAGGTAATATATATATATTATAAACACAAGTTGTTGTTGGTGGTGGTGGTGGTCTGATGATAAAGACCGCCACTCTGGCATCATTCTGGCATGACTGGGTGCAACCTGGGAACCCAGGCTGCACCCTGGCATCATTCTGGGTTGACTGCGGGATCACTGGGGACACTCGGTTGGCTACCTGCCGCCATCTGACCAAGATGGCGGCTGGCGCAGCCGCCATTTTTCCAAAATGTAGGCCTGGCTGACCTCCATTTCGTCCAAGGTGGTGGCCAAGTTGGCCTCCATTTTGTCCAATGAGGTAGCCAAGCTGGCCTCCATTTTGTCCAAGGTGGTGGCGAGGCGGGCCTCATTTTGTACGGCATGGGAGCCGCGTGAGCGGCGACTTTTTTGAAAATGTTGGTCGCGCTCGCCCCCATTTTGTCCGGGACGGACTCCCCGCTGGCCTCCATTTGGTCCAAGCCCGGCTGCCGTACCTGCAGCCGTGCTGCCCCTGTGCAAATACACTTCAAAATATGTAAATACATCATAAATATACAGGTAATATATATATATTATAAACACAAGTTGTTGTTGGTGGTGGTCTGATGATAAAGACCGCCACTCTGGCATCATTCTGGCATGACTGGGTGCAACCTGGGAACCCAGGCTGCACCCTGGCATCATTCTGGGTTGACTGCGGGATCACTGGGGACACTCGGTTGGCTACCTGCCGCCATCTGACCAAGATGGCGGCTGGCGCAGCCGCCATTTTTCCAAAATGTAGGCCTGGCTGACCTCCATTTCGTCCAAGGTGGTGGCCAAGTTGGCCTCCATTTTGTCCAATGAGGTAGCCAAGCTGGCCTCCATTTTATCCAAGGTGGTGGCGAGGCGGGCCTCATTTTGTACGGCAAGGGAGCCGCGAGAGCGGCGACTTTTTTGAAAATGTTGGTCGCGCTCGCCCCCATTTTGTCCGGGACGGACTCCCCGCTGGCCTCCATTTGGTCCAAGCCCGGCTGCCGTACCTGCAGCCGTGCTGCCCCTGTGCAAATACACTTCAAAATATGTAAATACATCATAAATATACAGGTAATATATATATATTATAAACACAAGTTGTTGTTGGTGGTGGTGGTGGTCTGATGATAAAGACCGCCACTCTGGCATCATTCTGGCATGACTGGGTGCAACCTGGGAACCCAGGCTGCACCCAGGCATCATTCTGGGTTGACTGCGGGATCACTGGGGACACTCGGTTGGCTACCTGCCGCCATCTGACCAAGATGGCGGCTGGCGCAGCCGCCATTTTTCCAAAATGTAGGCCTGGCTGACCTCCATTTCGTCCAAGGTGGTGGCCAAGTTGGCCTCCATTTTGTCCAATGAGGTAGCCAAGCTGGCCTCCATTTTATCCAAGGTGGTGGCGAGGCGGGCCTCATTTTGTACGGCAAGGGAGCCGCGAGAGCGGCGACTTTTTTGAAAATGTTGGTCGCGCTCGCCCCCATTTTGTCCGGGACGGACTCCCCGCTGGCCTCCATTTGGTCCAAGCCCGGCTGCCGTACCTGCAGCCGTGCTGCCCCTGTGCAAATACACTTCAAAATATGTAAATACATCATAAATATACAGGTAATATATATATATTATAAACACAAGTTGTTGTTGGTGGTGGTCTGATGATAAAGACCGCCACTCTGGCATCATTCTGGCATGACTGGGTGCAACCTGGGAACCCAGGCTGCACCCTGGCATCATTCTGGGTTGACTGCGGGATCACTGGGGACACTCGGTTGGCTACCTGCCGCCATCTGACCAAGATGGCGGCTGGCGCAGCCGCCATTTTTCCAAAATGTAGGCCTGGCTGACCTCCATTTCGTCCAAGGTGGTGGCCAAGTTGGCCTCCATTTTGTCCAATGAGGTAGCCAAGCTGGCCTCCATTTTATCCAAGGTGGTGGCGAGGCGGGCCTCATTTTGTACGGCAAGGGAGCCGCGAGAGCGGCGACTTTTTTGAAAATGTTGGTCGCGCTCGCCCCCATTTTGTCCGGGACGGACTCCCCGCTGGCCTCCATTTGGTCCAAGCCCGGCTGCCGTACCTGCAGCCGTGCTGCCCCTGTGCAAATACACTTCAAAATATGTAAATACATCATAAATATACAGGTAATATATATATATTATAAACACAAGTTGTTGTTGGTGGTGGTGGTGGTCTGATGATAAAGACCGCCACTCTGGCATCATTCTGGCATGACTGGGTGCAACCTGGGAACCCAGGCTGCACCCTGGCATCATTCTGGGTTGACTGCGGGATCACTGGGGACACTCGGTTGGCTACCTGCCGCCATCTGACCAAGATGGCGGCTGGCGCAGCCGCCATTTTTCCAAAATGTAGGCCTGGCTGACCTCCATTTCGTCCAAGGTGGTGGCCAAGTTGGCCTCCATTTTGTCCAATGAGGTAGCCAAGCTGGCCTCCATTTTATCCAAGGTGGTGGCGAGGCGGGCCTCATTTTGTACGGCAAGGGAGCCGCGAGAGCGGCGACTTTTTTGAAAATGTTGGTCGCGCTCGCCCCCATTTTGTCCGGGACGGACTCCCCGCTGGCCTCCATTTGGTCCAAGCCCGGCTGCCGTACCTGCAGCCGTGCTGCCCCTGTGCAAATACACTTCAAAATATGTAAATACATCATAAATATACAGGTAATATATATATATTATAAACACAAGTTGTTGTTGGTGGTGGTCTGATGATAAAGACCGCCACTCTGGCATCATTCTGGCATGACTGGGTGCAACCTGGGAACCCAGGCTGCACCCTGGCATCATTCTGGGTTGACTGCGGGATCACTGGGGACACTCGGTTGGCTACCTGCCGCCATCTGACCAAGATGGCGGCTGGCGCAGCCGCCATTTTTCCAAAATGTAGGCCTGGCTGACCTCCATTTCGTCCAAGGTGGTGGCCAAGTTGGCCTCCATTTTGTCCAATGAGGTAGCCAAGCTGGCCTCCATTTTATCCAAGGTGGTGGCGAGGCGGGCCTCATTTTGTACGGCAAGGGAGCCGCGAGAGCGGCGACTTTTTTGAAAATGTTGGTCGCGCTCGCCCCCATTTTGTCCGGGACGGACTCCCCGCTGGCCTCCATTTGGTCCAAGCCCGGCTGCCGTACCTGCAGCCGTGCTGCCCCTGTGCAAATACACTTCAAAATATGTAAATACATCATAAATATACAGGTAATATATATATATTATAAACACAAGTTGTTGTTGGTGGTGGTGGTGGTCTGATGATAAAGACCGCCACTCTGGCATCATTCTGGCATGACTGGGTGCAACCTGGGAACCCAGGCTGCACCCTGGCATCATTCTGGGTTGACTGCGGGATCACTGGGGACACTCGGTTGGCTACCTGCCGCCATCTGACCAAGATGGCGGCTGGCGCAGCCGCCATTTTTCCAAAATGTAGGCCTGGCTGACCTCCATTTCGTCCAAGGTGGTGGCCAAGTTGGCCTCCATTTTGTCCAATGAGGTAGCCAAGCTGGCCTCCATTTTGTCCAAGGTGGTGGCGAGGCGGGCCTCATTTTGTACGGCATGGGAGCCGCGTGAGCGGCGACTTTTTTGAAAATGTTGGTCGCGCTCGCCCCCATTTTGTCCGGGACGGACTCCCCGCTGGCCTCCATTTGGTCCAAGCCCGGCTGCCGTACCTGCAGCCGTGCTGCCCCTGTGCAAATACACTTCAAAATATGTAAATACATCATAAATATACAGGTAATATATATATATTATAAACACAAGTTGTTGTTGGTGGTGGTCTGATGATAAAGACCGCCACTCTGGCATCATTCTGGCATGACTGGGTGCAACCTGGGAACCCAGGCTGCACCCTGGCATCATTCTGGGTTGACTGCGGGATCACTGGGGACACTCGGTTGGCTACCTGCCGCCATCTGACCAAGATGGCGGCTGGCGCAGCCGCCATTTTTCCAAAATGTAGGCCTGGCTGACCTCCATTTCGTCCAAGGTGGTGGCCAAGTTGGCCTCCATTTTGTCCAATGAGGTAGCCAAGCTGGCCTCCATTTTATCCAAGGTGGTGGCGAGGCGGGCCTCATTTTGTACGGCAAGGGAGCCGCGAGAGCGGCGACTTTTTTGAAAATGTTGGTCGCGCTCGCCCCCATTTTGTCCGGGACGGACTCCCCGCTGGCCTCCATTTGGTCCAAGCCCGGCTGCCGTACCTGCAGCCGTGCTGCCCCTGTGCAAATACACTTCAAAATATGTAAATACATCATAAATATACAGGTAATATATATATATTATAAACACAAGTTGTTGTTGGTGGTGGTGGTGGTCTGATGATAAAGACCGCCACTCTGGCATCATTCTGGCATGACTGGGTGCAACCTGGGAACCCAGGCTGCACCCTGGCATCATTCTGGGTTGACTGCGGGATCACTGGGGACACTCGGTTGGCTACCTGCCGCCATCTGACCAAGATGGCGGCTGGCGCAGCCGCCATTTTTCCAAAATGTAGGCCTGGCTGACCTCCATTTCGTCCAAGGTGGTGGCCAAGTTGGCCTCCATTTTGTCCAATGAGGTAGCCAAGCTGGCCTCCATTTTGTCCAAGGTGGTGGCGAGGCGGGCCTCATTTTGTACGGCATGGGAGCCGCGTGAGCGGCGACTTTTTTGAAAATGTTGGTCGCGCTCGCCCCCATTTTGTCCGGGACGGACTCCCCGCTGGCCTCCATTTGGTCCAAGCCCGGCTGCCGTACCTGCAGCCGTGCTGCCCCTGTGCAAATACACTTCAAAATATGTAAATACATCATAAATATACAGGTAATATATATATATTATAAACACAAGTTGTTGTTGGTGGTGGTCTGATGATAAAGACCGCCACTCTGGCATCATTCTGGCATGACTGGGTGCAACCTGGGAACCCAGGCTGCACCCTGGCATCATTCTGGGTTGACTGCGGGATCACTGGGGACACTCGGTTGGCTACCTGCCGCCATCTGACCAAGATGGCGGCTGGCGCAGCCGCCATTTTTCCAAAATGTAGGCCTGGCTGACCTCCATTTCGTCCAAGGTGGTGGCCAAGTTGGCCTCCATTTTGTCCAATGAGGTAGCCAAGCTGGCCTCCATTTTATCCAAGGTGGTGGCGAGGCGGGCCTCATTTTGTACGGCAAGGGAGCCGCGAGAGCGGCGACTTTTTTGAAAATGTTGGTCGCGCTCGCCCCCATTTTGTCCGGGACGGACTCCCCGCTGGCCTCCATTTGGTCCAAGCCCGGCTGCCGTACCTGCAGCCGTGCTGCCCCTGTGCAAATACACTTCAAAATATGTAAATACATCATAAATATACAGGTAATATATATATATTATAAACACAAGTTGTTGTTGGTGGTGGTCTGATGATAAAGACCGCCACTCTGGCATCATTCTGGCATGACTGGGTGCAACCTGGGAACCCAGGCTGCACCCTGGCATCATTCTGGGTTGACTGCGGGATCACTGGGGACACTCGGTTGGCTACCTGCCGCCATCTGACCAAGATGGCGGCTGGCGCAGCCGCCATTTTTCCAAAATGTAGGCCTGGCTGACCTCCATTTCGTCCAAGGTGGTGGCCAAGTTGGCCTCCATTTTGTCCAATGAGGTAGCCAAGCTGGCCTCCATTTTATCCAAGGTGGTGGCGAGGCGGGCCTCATTTTGTACGGCAAGGGAGCCGCGAGAGCGGCGACTTTTTTGAAAATGTTGGTCGCGCTCGCCCCCATTTTGTCCGGGACGGACTCCCCGCTGGCCTCCATTTGGTCCAAGCCCGGCTGCCGTACCTGCAGCCGTGCTGCCCCTGTGCAAATACACTTCAAAATATGTAAATACATCATAAATATACAGGTAATATATATATATTATAAACACAAGTTGTTGTTGGTGGTGGTGGTGGTCTGATGATAAAGACCGCCACTCTGGCATCATTCTGGCATGACTGGGTGCAACCTGGGAACCCAGGCTGCACCCTGGCATCATTCTGGGTTGACTGCGGGATCACTGGGGACACTCGGTTGGCTACCTGCCGCCATCTGACCAAGATGGCGGCTGGCGCAGCCGCCATTTTTCCAAAATGTAGGCCTGGCTGACCTCCATTTCGTCCAAGGTGGTGGCCAAGTTGGCCTCCATTTTGTCCAATGAGGTAGCCAAGCTGGCCTCCATTTTGTCCAAGGTGGTGGCGAGGCGGGCCTCATTTTGTACGGCATGGGAGCCGCGTGAGCGGCGACTTTTTTGAAAATGTTGGTCGCGCTCGCCCCCATTTTGTCCGGGACGGACTCCCCGCTGGCCTCCATTTGGTCCAAGCCCGGCTGCCGTACCTGCAGCCGTGCTGCCCCTGTGCAAATACACTTCAAAATATGTAAATACATCATAAATATACAGGTAATATATATATATTATAAACACAAGTTGTTGTTGGTGGTGGTCTGATGATAAAGACCGCCACTCTGGCATCATTCTGGCATGACTGGGTGCAACCTGGGAACCCAGGCTGCACCCTGGCATCATTCTGGGTTGACTGCGGGATCACTGGGGACACTCGGTTGGCTACCTGCCGCCATCTGACCAAGATGGCGGCTGGCGCAGCCGCCATTTTTCCAAAATGTAGGCCTGGCTGACCTCCATTTCGTCCAAGGTGGTGGCCAAGTTGGCCTCCATTTTGTCCAATGAGGTAGCCAAGCTGGCCTCCATTTTATCCAAGGTGGTGGCGAGGCGGGCCTCATTTTGTACGGCAAGGGAGCCGCGAGAGCGGCGACTTTTTTGAAAATGTTGGTCGCGCTCGCCCCCATTTTGTCCGGGACGGACTCCCCGCTGGCCTCCATTTGGTCCAAGCCCGGCTGCCGTACCTGCAGCCGTGCTGCCCCTGTGCAAATACACTTCAAAATATGTAAATACATCATAAATATACAGGTAATATATATATATTATAAACACAAGTTGTTGTTGGTGGTGGTGGTGGTCTGATGATAAAGACCGCCACTCTGGCATCATTCTGGCATGACTGGGTGCAACCTGGGAACCCAGGCTGCACCCTGGCATCATTCTGGGTTGACTGCGGGATCACTGGGGACACTCGGTTGGCTACCTGCCGCCATCTGACCAAGATGGCGGCTGGCGCAGCCGCCATTTTTCCAAAATGTAGGCCTGGCTGACCTCCATTTCGTCCAAGGTGGTGGCCAAGTTGGCCTCCATTTTGTCCAATGAGGTAGCCAAGCTGGCCTCCATTTTGTCCAAGGTGGTGGCGAGGCGGGCCTCATTTTGTACGGCATGGGAGCCGCGTGAGCGGCGACTTTTTTGAAAATGTTGGTCGCGCTCGCCCCCATTTTGTCCGGGACGGACTCCCCGCTGGCCTCCATTTGGTCCAAGCCCGGCTGCCGTACCTGCAGCCGTGCTGCCCCTGTGCAAATACACTTCAAAATATGTAAATACATCATAAATATACAGGTAATATATATATATTATAAACACAAGTTGTTGTTGGTGGTGGTCTGATGATAAAGACCGCCACTCTGGCATCATTCTGGCATGACTGGGTGCAACCTGGGAACCCAGGCTGCACCCTGGCATCATTCTGGGTTGACTGCGGGATCACTGGGGACACTCGGTTGGCTACCTGCCGCCATCTGACCAAGATGGCGGCTGGCGCAGCCGCCATTTTTCCAAAATGTAGGCCTGGCTGACCTCCATTTCGTCCAAGGTGGTGGCCAAGTTGGCCTCCATTTTGTCCAATGAGGTAGCCAAGCTGGCCTCCATTTTATCCAAGGTGGTGGCGAGGCGGGCCTCATTTTGTACGGCAAGGGAGCCGCGAGAGCGGCGACTTTTTTGAAAATGTTGGTCGCGCTCGCCCCCATTTTGTCCGGGACGGACTCCCCGCTGGCCTCCATTTGGTCCAAGCCCGGCTGCCGTACCTGCAGCCGTGCTGCCCCTGTGCAAATACACTTCAAAATATGTAAATACATCATAAATATACAGGTAATATATATATATTATAAACACAAGTTGTTGTTGGTGGTGGTCTGATGATAAAGACCGCCACTCTGGCATCATTCTGGCATGACTGGGTGCAACCTGGGAACCCAGGCTGCACCCTGGCATCATTCTGGGTTGACTGCGGGATCACTGGGGACACTCGGTTGGCTACCTGCCGCCATCTGACCAAGATGGCGGCTGGCGCAGCCGCCATTTTTCCAAAATGTAGGCCTGGCTGACCTCCATTTCGTCCAAGGTGGTGGCCAAGTTGGCCTCCATTTTGTCCAATGAGGTAGCCAAGCTGGCCTCCATTTTATCCAAGGTGGTGGCGAGGCGGGCCTCATTTTGTACGGCAAGGGAGCCGCGAGAGCGGCGACTTTTTTGAAAATGTTGGTCGCGCTCGCCCCCATTTTGTCCGGGACGGACTCCCCGCTGGCCTCCATTTGGTCCAAGCCCGGCTGCCGTACCTGCAGCCGTGCTGCCCCTGTGCAAATACACTTCAAAATATGTAAATACATCATAAATATACAGGTAATATATATATATTATAAACACAAGTTGTTGTTGGTGGTGGTGGTGGTCTGATGATAAAGACCGCCACTCTGGCATCATTCTGGCATGACTGGGTGCAACCTGGGAACCCAGGCTGCACCCTGGCATCATTCTGGGTTGACTGCGGGATCACTGGGGACACTCGGTTGGCTACCTGCCGCCATCTGACCAAGATGGCGGCTGGCGCAGCCGCCATTTTTCCAAAATGTAGGCCTGGCTGACCTCCATTTCGTCCAAGGTGGTGGCCAAGTTGGCCTCCATTTTGTCCAATGAGGTAGCCAAGCTGGCCTCCATTTTGTCCAAGGTGGTGGCGAGGCGGGCCTCATTTTGTACGGCATGGGAGCCGCGTGAGCGGCGACTTTTTTGAAAATGTTGGTCGCGCTCGCCCCCATTTTGTCCGGGACGGACTCCCCGCTGGCCTCCATTTGGTCCAAGCCCGGCTGCCGTACCTGCAGCCGTGCTGCCCCTGTGCAAATACACTTCAAAATATGTAAATACATCATAAATATACAGGTAATATATATATATTATAAACACAAGTTGTTGTTGGTGGTGGTCTGATGATAAAGACCGCCACTCTGGCATCATTCTGGCATGACTGGGTGCAACCTGGGAACCCAGGCTGCACCCTGGCATCATTCTGGGTTGACTGCGGGATCACTGGGGACACTCGGTTGGCTACCTGCCGCCATCTGACCAAGATGGCGGCTGGCGCAGCCGCCATTTTTCCAAAATGTAGGCCTGGCTGACCTCCATTTCGTCCAAGGTGGTGGCCAAGTTGGCCTCCATTTTGTCCAATGAGGTAGCCAAGCTGGCCTCCATTTTATCCAAGGTGGTGGCGAGGCGGGCCTCATTTTGTACGGCAAGGGAGCCGCGAGAGCGGCGACTTTTTTGAAAATGTTGGTCGCGCTCGCCCCCATTTTGTCCGGGACGGACTCCCCGCTGGCCTCCATTTGGTCCAAGCCCGGCTGCCGTACCTGCAGCCGTGCTGCCCCTGTGCAAATACACTTCAAAATATGTAAATACATCATAAATATACAGGTAATATATATATATTATAAACACAAGTTGTTGTTGGTGGTGGTCTGATGATAAAGACCGCCACTCTGGCATCATTCTGGCATGACTGGGTGCAACCTGGGAACCCAGGCTGCACCCTGGCATCATTCTGGGTTGACTGCGGGATCACTGGGGACACTCGGTTGGCTACCTGCCGCCATCTGACCAAGATGGCGGCTGGCGCAGCCGCCATTTTTCCAAAATGTAGGCCTGGCTGACCTCCATTTCGTCCAAGGTGGTGGCCAAGTTGGCCTCCATTTTGTCCAATGAGGTAGCCAAGCTGGCCTCCATTTTATCCAAGGTGGTGGCGAGGCGGGCCTCATTTTGTACGGCAAGGGAGCCGCGAGAGCGGCGACTTTTTTGAAAATGTTGGTCGCGCTCGCCCCCATTTTGTCCGGGACGGACTCCCCGCTGGCCTCCATTTGGTCCAAGCCCGGCTGCCGTACCTGCAGCCGTGCTGCCCCTGTGCAAATACACTTCAAAATATGTAAATACATCATAAATATACAGGTAATATATATATATTATAAACACAAGTTGTTGTTGGTGGTGGTGGTGGTCTGATGATAAAGACCGCCACTCTGGCATCATTCTGGCATGACTGGGTGCAACCTGGGAACCCAGGCTGCACCCTGGCATCATTCTGGGTTGACTGCGGGATCACTGGGGACACTCGGTTGGCTACCTGCCGCCATCTGACCAAGATGGCGGCTGGCGCAGCCGCCATTTTTCCAAAATGTAGGCCTGGCTGACCTCCATTTCGTCCAAGGTGGTGGCCAAGTTGGCCTCCATTTTGTCCAATGAGGTAGCCAAGCTGGCCTCCATTTTGTCCAAGGTGGTGGCGAGGCGGGCCTCATTTTGTACGGCATGGGAGCCGCGTGAGCGGCGACTTTTTTGAAAATGTTGGTCGCGCTCGCCCCCATTTTGTCCGGGACGGACTCCCCGCTGGCCTCCATTTGGTCCAAGCCCGGCTGCCGTACCTGCAGCCGTGCTGCCCCTGTGCAAATACACTTCAAAATATGTAAATACATCATAAATATACAGGTAATATATATATATTATAAACACAAGTTGTTGTTGGTGGTGGTCTGATGATAAAGACCGCCACTCTGGCATCATTCTGGCATGACTGGGTGCAACCTGGGAACCCAGGCTGCACCCTGGCATCATTCTGGGTTGACTGCGGGATCACTGGGGACACTCGGTTGGCTACCTGCCGCCATCTGACCAAGATGGCGGCTGGCGCAGCCGCCATTTTTCCAAAATGTAGGCCTGGCTGACCTCCATTTCGTCCAAGGTGGTGGCCAAGTTGGCCTCCATTTTGTCCAATGAGGTAGCCAAGCTGGCCTCCATTTTATCCAAGGTGGTGGCGAGGCGGGCCTCATTTTGTACGGCAAGGGAGCCGCGAGAGCGGCGACTTTTTTGAAAATGTTGGTCGCGCTCGCCCCCATTTTGTCCGGGACGGACTCCCCGCTGGCCTCCATTTGGTCCAAGCCCGGCTGCCGTACCTGCAGCCGTGCTGCCCCTGTGCAAATACACTTCAAAATATGTAAATACATCATAAATATACAGGTAATATATATATATTATAAACACAAGTTGTTGTTGGTGGTGGTGGTGGTCTGATGATAAAGACCGCCACTCTGGCATCATTCTGGCATGACTGGGTGCAACCTGGGAACCCAGGCTGCACCCAGGCATCATTCTGGGTTGACTGCGGGATCACTGGGGACACTCGGTTGGCTACCTGCCGCCATCTGACCAAGATGGCGGCTGGCGCAGCCGCCATTTTTCCAAAATGTAGGCCTGGCTGACCTCCATTTCGTCCAAGGTGGTGGCCAAGTTGGCCTCCATTTTGTCCAATGAGGTAGCCAAGCTGGCCTCCATTTTATCCAAGGTGGTGGCGAGGCGGGCCTCATTTTGTACGGCAAGGGAGCCGCGAGAGCGGCGACTTTTTTGAAAATGTTGGTCGCGCTCGCCCCCATTTTGTCCGGGACGGACTCCCCGCTGGCCTCCATTTGGTCCAAGCCCGGCTGCCGTACCTGCAGCCGTGCTGCCCCTGTGCAAATACACTTCAAAATATGTAAATACATCATAAATATACAGGTAATATTTATATATTATAAACACAAGTTGTTGTTGGTGGTGGTGGTGGTCTGATGATAAAGACCGCCACTCTGGCATCATTCTGGCATGACTGGGTGCAACCTGGGAACCCAGGCTGCACCCTGGCATCATTCTGGGTTGACTGCGGGATCACTGGGGACACTCGGTTGGCTACCTGCCGCCATCTGACCAAGATGGCGGCTGGCGCAGCCGCCATTTTTCCAAAATGTAGGCCTGGCTGACCTCCATTTCGTCCAAGGTGGTGGCCAAGTTGGCCTCCATTTTGTCCAATGAGGTAGCCAAGCTGGCCTCCATTTTGTCCAAGGTGGTGGCGAGGCGGGCCTCATTTTGTACGGCATGGGAGCCGCGTGAGCGGCGACTTTTTTGAAAATGTTGGTCGCGCTCGCCCCCATTTTGTCCGGGACGGACTCCCCGCTGGCCTCCATTTGGTCCAAGCCCGGCTGCCGTACCTGCAGCCGTGCTGCCCCTGTGCAAATACACTTCAAAATATGTAAATACATCATAAATATACAGGTAATATATATATATTATAAACACAAGTTGTTGTTGGTGGTGGTCTGATGATAAAGACCGCCACTCTGGCATCATTCTGGCATGACTGGGTGCAACCTGGGAACCCAGGCTGCACCCTGGCATCATTCTGGGTTGACTGCGGGATCACTGGGGACACTCGGTTGGCTACCTGCCGCCATCTGACCAAGATGGCGGCTGGCGCAGCCGCCATTTTTCCAAAATGTAGGCCTGGCTGACCTCCATTTCGTCCAAGGTGGTGGCCAAGTTGGCCTCCATTTTGTCCAATGAGGTAGCCAAGCTGGCCTCCATTTTGTCCAAGGTGGTGGAGAGGCGGGCCTCATTTTGTACGGCATGGGAGCCGCGTGAGCGGCGACTTTTTTGAAAATGTTGGTCGCGCTCGCCCCCATTTTGTCCGGGACGGACTCCCCGCTGGCCTCCATTTGGTCCAAGCCCGGCTGCCGTACCTGCAGCCGTGCTGCCCCTGTGCAAATACACTTCAAAATATGTAAATACATCATAAATATACAGGTAATATATATATATTATAAACACAAGTTGTTGTTGGTGGTGGTGGTGGTCTGATGATAAAGACCGCCACTCTGGCATCATTCTGGCATGACTGGGTGCAACCTGGGAACCCAGGCTGCACCCTGGCATCATTCTGGGTTGACTGCGGGATCACTGGGGACACTCGGTTGGCTACCTGCCGCCATCTGACCAAGATGGCGGCTGGCGCAGCCGCCATTTTTCCAAAATGTAGGCCTGGCTGACCTCCATTTCGTCCAAGGTGGTGGCCAAGTTGGCCTCCATTTTGTCCAATGAGGTAGCCAAGCTGGCCTCCATTTTGTCCAAGGTGGTGGCGAGGCGGGCCTCATTTTGTACGGCATGGGAGCCGCGTGAGCGGCGACTTTTTTGAAAATGTTGGTCGCGCTCGCCCCCATTTTGTCCGGGACGGACTCCCCGCTGGCCTCCATTTGGTCCAAGCCCGGCTGCCGTACCTGCAGCCGTGCTGCCCCTGTGCAAATACACTTCAAAATATGTAAATACATCATAAATATACAGGTAATATATATATATTATAAACACAAGTTGTTGTTGGTGGTGGTCTGATGATAAAGACCGCCACTCTGGCATCATTCTGGCATGACTGGGTGCAACCTGGGAACCCAGGCTGCACCCTGGCATCATTCTGGGTTGACTGCGGGATCACTGGGGACACTCGGTTGGCTACCTGCCGCCATCTGACCAAGATGGCGGCTGGCGCAGCCGCCATTTTTCCAAAATGTAGGCCTGGCTGACCTCCATTTCGTCCAAGGTGGTGGCCAAGTTGGCCTCCATTTTGTCCAATGAGGTAGCCAAGCTGGCCTCCATTTTATCCAAGGTGGTGGCGAGGCGGGCCTCATTTTGTACGGCAAGGGAGCCGCGAGAGCGGCGACTTTTTTGAAAATGTTGGTCGCGCTCGCCCCCATTTTGTCCGGGACGGACTCCCCGCTGGCCTCCATTTGGTCCAAGCCCGGCTGCCGTACCTGCAGCCGTGCTGCCCCTGTGCAAATACACTTCAAAATATGTAAATACATCATAAATATACAGGTAATATATATATATTATAAACACAAGTTGTTGTTGGTGGTGGTCTGATGATAAAGACCGCCACTCTGGCATCATTCTGGCATGACTGGGTGCAACCTGGGAACCCAGGCTGCACCCAGGCATCATTCTGGGTTGACTGCGGGATCACTGGGGACACTCGGTTGGCTACCTGCCGCCATCTGACCAAGATGGCGGCTGGCGCAGCCGCCATTTTTCCAAAATGTAGGCCTGGCTGACCTCCATTTCGTCCAAGGTGGTGGCCAAGTTGGCCTCCATTTTGTCCAATGAGGTAGCCAAGCTGGCCTCCATTTTATCCAAGGTGGTGGCGAGGCGGGCCTCATTTTGTACGGCAAGGGAGCCGCGAGAGCGGCGACTTTTTTGAAAATGTTGGTCGCGCTCGCCCCCATTTTGTCCGGGACGGACTCCCCGCTGGCCTCCATTTGGTCCAAGCCCGGCTGCCGTACCTGCAGCCGTGCTGCCCCTGTGCAAATACACTTCAAAATATGTAAATACATCATAAATATACAGGTAATATTTATATATTATAAACACAAGTTGTTGTTGGTGGTGGTGGTGGTCTGATGATAAAGACCGCCACTCTGGCATCATTCTGGCATGACTGGGTGCAACCTGGGAACCCAGGCTGCACCCTGGCATCATTCTGGGTTGACTGCGGGATCACTGGGGACACTCGGTTGGCTACCTGCCGCCATCTGACCAAGATGGCGGCTGGCGCAGCCGCCATTTTTCCAAAATGTAGGCCTGGCTGACCTCCATTTCGTCCAAGGTGGTGGCCAAGTTGGCCTCCATTTTGTCCAATGAGGTAGCCAAGCTGGCCTCCATTTTGTCCAAGGTGGTGGCGAGGCGGGCCTCATTTTGTACGGCATGGGAGCCGCGTGAGCGGCGACTTTTTTGAAAATGTTGGTCGCGCTCGCCCCCATTTTGTCCGGGACGGACTCCCCGCTGGCCTCCATTTGGTCCAAGCCCGGCTGCCGTACCTGCAGCCGTGCTGCCCCTGTGCAAATACACTTCAAAATATGTAAATACATCATAAATATACAGGTAATATATATATATTATAAACACAAGTTGTTGTTGGTGGTGGTCTGATGATAAAGACCGCCACTCTGGCATCATTCTGGCATGACTGGGTGCAACCTGGGAACCCAGGCTGCACCCTGGCATCATTCTGGGTTGACTGCGGGATCACTGGGGACACTCGGTTGGCTACCTGCCGCCATCTGACCAAGATGGCGGCTGGCGCAGCCGCCATTTTTCCAAAATGTAGGCCTGGCTGACCTCCATTTCGTCCAAGGTGGTGGCCAAGTTGGCCTCCATTTTGTCCAATGAGGTAGCCAAGCTGGCCTCCATTTTGTCCAAGGTGGTGGAGAGGCGGGCCTCATTTTGTACGGCATGGGAGCCGCGTGAGCGGCGACTTTTTTGAAAATGTTGGTCGCGCTCGCCCCCATTTTGTCCGGGACGGACTCCCCGCTGGCCTCCATTTGGTCCAAGCCCGGCTGCCGTACCTGCAGCCGTGCTGCCCCTGTGCAAATACACTTCAAAATATGTAAATACATCATAAATATACAGGTAATATATATATATTATAAACACAAGTTGTTGTTGGTGGTGGTGGTGGTCTGATGATAAAGACCGCCACTCTGGCATCATTCTGGCATGACTGGGTGCAACCTGGGAACCCAGGCTGCACCCTGGCATCATTCTGGGTTGACTGCGGGATCACTGGGGACACTCGGTTGGCTACCTGCCGCCATCTGACCAAGATGGCGGCTGGCGCAGCCGCCATTTTTCCAAAATGTAGGCCTGGCTGACCTCCATTTCGTCCAAGGTGGTGGCCAAGTTGGCCTCCATTTTGTCCAATGAGGTAGCCAAGCTGGCCTCCATTTTATCCAAGGTGGTGGCGAGGCGGGCCTCATTTTGTACGGCAAGGGAGCCGCGAGAGCGGCGACTTTTTTGAAAATGTTGGTCGCGCTCGCCCCCATTTTGTCCGGGACGGACTCCCCGCTGGCCTCCATTTGGTCCAAGCCCGGCTGCCGTACCTGCAGCCGTGCTGCCCCTGTGCAAATACACTTCAAAATATGTAAATACATCATAAATATACAGGTAATATATATATATTATAAACACAAGTTGTTGTTGGTGGTGGTCTGATGATAAAGACCGCCACTCTGGCATCATTCTGGCATGACTGGGTGCAACCTGGGAACCCAGGCTGCACCCTGGCATCATTCTGGGTTGACTGCGGGATCACTGGGGACACTCGGTTGGCTACCTGCCGCCATCTGACCAAGATGGCGGCTGGCGCAGCCGCCATTTTTCCAAAATGTAGGCCTGGCTGACCTCCATTTCGTCCAAGGTGGTGGCCAAGTTGGCCTCCATTTTGTCCAATGAGGTAGCCAAGCTGGCCTCCATTTTGTCCAAGGTGGTGGCGAGGCGGGCCTCATTTTGTACGGCATGGGAGCCGCGTGAGCGGCGACTTTTTTGAAAATGTTGGTCGCGCTCGCCCCCATTTTGTCCGGGACGGACTCCCCGCTGGCCTCCATTTGGTCCAAGCCCGGCTGCCGTACCTGCAGCCGTGCTGCCCCTGTGCAAATACACTTCAAAATATGTAAATACATCATAAATATACAGGTAATATATATATATTATAAACACAAGTTGTTGTTGGTGGTGGTGGTGGTCTGATGATAAAGACCGCCACTCTGGCATCATTCTGGCATGACTGGGTGCAACCTGGGAACCCAGGCTGCACCCTGGCATCATTCTGGGTTGACTGCGGGATCACTGGGGACACTCGGTTGGCTACCTGCCGCCATCTGACCAAGATGGCGGCTGGCGCAGCCGCCATTTTTCCAAAATGTAGGCCTGGCTGACCTCCATTTCGTCCAAGGTGGTGGCCAAGTTGGCCTCCATTTTGTCCAATGAGGTAGCCAAGCTGGCCTCCATTTTGTCCAAGGTGGTGGCGAGGCGGGCCTCATTTTGTACGGCATGGGAGCCGCGTGAGCGGCGACTTTTTTGAAAATGTTGGTCGCGCTCGCCCCCATTTTGTCCGGGACGGACTCCCCGCTGGCCTCCATTTGGTCCAAGCCCGGCTGCCGTACCTGCAGCCGTGCTGCCCCTGTGCAAATACACTTCAAAATATGTAAATACATCATAAATATACAGGTAATATATATATATTATAAACACAAGTTGTTGTTGGTGGTGGTCTGATGATAAAGACCGCCACTCTGGCATCATTCTGGCATGACTGGGTGCAACCTGGGAACCCAGGCTGCACCCTGGCATCATTCTGGGTTGACTGCGGGATCACTGGGGACACTCGGTTGGCTACCTGCCGCCATCTGACCAAGATGGCGGCTGGCGCAGCCGCCATTTTTCCAAAATGTAGGCCTGGCTGACCTCCATTTCGTCCAAGGTGGTGGCCAAGTTGGCCTCCATTTTGTCCAATGAGGTAGCCAAGCTGGCCTCCATTTTATCCAAGGTGGTGGCGAGGCGGGCCTCATTTTGTACGGCAAGGGAGCCGCGAGAGCGGCGACTTTTTTGAAAATGTTGGTCGCGCTCGCCCCCATTTTGTCCGGGACGGACTCCCCGCTGGCCTCCATTTGGTCCAAGCCCGGCTGCCGTACCTGCAGCCGTGCTGCCCCTGTGCAAATACACTTCAAAATATGTAAATACATCATAAATATACAGGTAATATATATATATTATAAACACAAGTTGTTGTTGGTGGTGGTCTGATGATAAAGACCGCCACTCTGGCATCATTCTGGCATGACTGGGTGCAACCTGGGAACCCAGGCTGCACCCTGGCATCATTCTGGGTTGACTGCGGGATCACTGGGGACACTCGGTTGGCTACCTGCCGCCATCTGACCAAGATGGCGGCTGGCGCAGCCGCCATTTTTCCAAAATGTTGGCCTGGCTGTCCTCCATTTTGTCCAAGGTGGTGGCCAAGTGGGCCTCCATTTTGTCCAATGAGGTAGCCAAGCTGGCCGCCATTTTTCCAAAATGTTGGCCTGGCTGTCCTCCATTTTGTCCAAGGTGGTGGCGACGCGGGCCTCATTTTGTACGGCATGGGAGCCGCGTGAGCGGCGAATTTTTTGAAAATGTTGGTCGCGCTCGCCCCCATTTTGTCCGGGACGGACTCCCCGCTGGCCTCCATTTGGTCCAAGCCCGGCTGCCGTCCCTGCAGCCGTGCTGCCCCTGTGCAAATACACTTCCAAATATACAAATACATCATAAATATACAGGTAATATATATATATTATAAACACAAGTTGTTGTTGGTGGTGGTGGTGGTCTGATGATAAAGACCGCCACTCTGGCATCACTCCGGCATGACTGGGTGCAACCTGGGAACCCTGGCTGCACCCTGGCATCATTCTGGGTTGACTGCGGGATCACTGGGGACACTCTGTTGGCTACTTGCCGCCATCTGACCAAGATGGCGGCTGGCGCAGCCGCCATTTTTCCAAAATGTTGGCCTGGCTGTCCTCCATTTTGTCCAAGGTGGTGGCCAAGTGGGCCTCCATTTTGTCCAATGAGGTAGCCAAGCTGGCCGCCATTTTTCCAAAATGTTGGCCTGGCTGTCCTCCATTTTGTCCAAGGTGGTGGCGACGCGGGCCTCATTTTGTACGGCATGGGAGCCGCGTGAGCGGCGAATTTTTTGAAAATGTTGGTCGCGCTCGCCCCCATTTTGTCCGGGACGGACTCCCCGCTGGCCTCCATTTGGTCCAAGCCCGGCTGCCGTCCCTGCAGCCGTGCTGCCCCTGTGCAAATACACTTCCAAATATACAAATACATCATAAATATACAGGTGATATATATATATTATAAACACAAGTTGTTGTTGTTGGTGGTGGTGGTCTGATGATAAAGACCGCCACTCTGGCATCACTCTGGCATGACTGGGTGCAACCTGGGAACCCTGGCTGCACCCTGGCATCATTCTGGGTTGACTGCGGGATCACTGGGGACACTCTGTTGGCTCCTTGCCGCCATCTGACCAAGATGGCGGCTGGCGCAGCCGCCATTTTTCCAAAATGTAGGCCTGGCTTTCCTCCATTTCGTCCAAGGTGGTGGCCAAGCTGGCCTCCATTTTGTCCAATGAGGTAGCCAAGCTGGCCTCCATTTTGTCCAAGGTGGTGGCGACGCGGGCCTCATTTTGTACGGCATGGGAGCCGCGTGAGCGGCGAATTTTTTGAAAATGTTGGTCGCGCTCGCCCCCATTTTGTCCGGGACGGACTCCCCGCTGGCCTCCATTTGGTCCAAGCCCGGCTGCCGTCCCTGCAGCCGTGCTGCCCCTGTGCAAATACACTTCCAAATATACAAATACATCATAAATATACAGGTGATATATATATATTATAAACACAAGTTGTTGTTGTTGGTGGTGGTGGTCTGATGATAAAGACCGCCACTCTGGCATCACTCTGGCATGACTGGGTGCAACCTGGGAACCCTGGCTGCACCCTGGCATCATTCTGGGTTGACTGCGGGATCACTGGGGACACTCTGTTGGCTACTTGCCGCCATCTGACCAAGATGGCGGCTGGCGCAGCCGCCATTTTTCCAAAATGTAGGCCTGGCTGTCCTCCATTTCGTCCAAGGTGGTGGCCAAGTTGGCCTCCATTTTGTCCAATGAGGTAGCCAAGCTGGCATCCATTTTGTCCAAGGTGGTGGCCAAGCTGGCCTCCATTTTGTCCAATGAGGTAGCCAAGCTGGCCTCCATTTTGTCCAAGATGGTGGCGACGCGGGCCTCATTTTGTACGGCATGGGAGCCGCGTGAGCGGCGAATTTTTTGAAAATGTTGGTCGCGCTCGCCCCCATTTTGTCCGGGACGGACTCCCCGCTGGCCTCCATTTGGTCCAAGCCCGGCTGCCGTCCCTGCAGCCGTGCTGCCCCTGTGCAAATACACTTCCAAATACACAAATACATCATAAATATACAGGGAATATATATATATTATAAACACAAGTTGTTGTTGTTGGTGGTGGTGGTCTGATGATAAAGACCGCCACTCTGGCATCACTCCGGCATGACTGGGTGCAAGCTGGGAACCCTGGCTGCACCCTGGCATCATTCTGGGTTGACTGCGGGATCACTGGGGTCACTCGGTTGGCTCCTTGCCGCCATCTGACCAAGATGGCGGCAGCGGCGCAGCCGCCATTTTTCCAAAATGTAGGCCTGGCTGTCCTCCATTTTGTCCAAGGTGGTGGCCAAGCTGGCCTCCATTTTGTCCAATGAGGTAGCCAAGCTGGCCTCCATTTTGTCCAATGAGGTAGCCAAGCTGGCCTCCATTTTGTCCAAGGCGGTGGCGACGCGGGCCTCATTTTGTACGGCATGGGAGCCGCGTGAGCGGCGAATTTTTTGAAAATGTTGGTCGCGCTCGCCCCCATTTTGTCCGGGACGGACTCCCCGCTGGCCTCCATTTGGTCCAAGCCCGGCTGCCGTCCCTGCAGCCGTGCTGCCCCTGTGCAAATACACTTCCAAATATACAAATACATCATAAATATACAGGTAATATATATATATTATAAACACAAGTTGTTGTTGTTGGTGGTGGTGGTCTGATGATAAAGACCGCCACTCTGGCATCACTCCGGCATGACTGGGTGCAAGCTGGGAACCCTGGCTGCACCCTGGCATCATTCTGGGTTGACTGCGGGATCACTGGGGACACTCGGTTGGCTACTTGCCGCCATCTGACCAAGATGGCGGCAGCGGCGCAGCCGCCATTTTTCCAAAATGTAGGCCTGGCTGTCCTCCATTTTGTCCAAGGTGGTGGCCAAGCTGGCCTCCATTTTGTCCAATGAGGTAGCCAAGCTGGCCTCCATTTTGTCCAATGAGGTAGCCAAGCTGGCCTCCATTTTGTCCAAGGCGGTGGCGACGCGGGCCTCATTTTGTACGGCATGGGAGCCGCGTGAGCGGCGAATTTTTTGAAAATGTTGGTCGCGCTCGCCCCCATTTTGTCCGGGACGGACTCCCCGCTGGCCTCCATTTGGTCCAAGCCCGGCTGCCGTCCCTGCAGCCGTGCTGCCCCTGTGCAAATACACTTCCAAATATACAAATACATCATAAATATACAGGTGATATATATATATTATAAACACAAGTTGTTGTTGTTGGTGGTGGTGGTCTGATGATAAAGACCGCCACTCTGGCATCACTCTGGCATGACTGGGTGCAACCTGGGAACCCTGGCTGCACCCTGGCATCATTCTGGGTTGACTGCGGGATCACTGGGGACACTCTGTTGGCTACTTGCCGCCATCTGACCAAGATGGCGGCTGGCGCAGCCGCCATTTTTCCAAAATGTAGGCCTGGCTGTCCTCCATTTCGTCCAAGGTGGTGGCCAAGTTGGCCTCCATTTTGTCCAATGAGGTAGCCAAGCTGGCATCCATTTTGTCCAAGGTGGTGGCCAAGCTGGCCTCCATTTTGTCCAATGAGGTAGCCAAGCTGGCCTCCATTTTGTCCAAGATGGTGGCGACGCGGGCCTCATTTTGTACGGCATGGGAGCCGCGTGAGCGGCGAATTTTTTGAAAATGTTGGTCGCGCTCGCCCCCATTTTGTCCGGGACGGACTCCCCGCTGGCCTCCATTTGGTCCAAGCCCGGCTGCCGTCCCTGCAGCCGTGCTGCCCCTGTGCAAATACACTTCCAAATACACAAATACATCATAAATATACAGGGAATATATATATATTATAAACACAAGTTGTTGTTGTTGGTGGTGGTGGTCTGATGATAAAGACCGCCACTCTGGCATCACTCCGGCATGACTGGGTGCAAGCTGGGAACCCTGGCTGCACCCTGGCATCATTCTGGGTTGACTGCGGGATCACTGGGGTCACTCGGTTGGCTCCTTGCCGCCATCTGACCAAGATGGCGGCAGCGGCGCAGCCGCCATTTTTCCAAAATGTAGGCCTGGCTGTCCTCCATTTTGTCCAAGGTGGTGGCCAAGCTGGCCTCCATTTTGTCCAATGAGGTAGCCAAGCTGGCCTCCATTTTGTCCAATGAGGTAGCCAAGCTGGCCTCCATTTTGTCCAAGGCGGTGGCGACGCGGGCCTCATTTTGTACGGCATGGGAGCCGCGTGAGCGGCGAATTTTTTGAAAATGTTGGTCGCGCTCGCCCCCATTTTGTCCGGGACGGACTCCCCGCTGGCCTCCATTTGGTCCAAGCCCGGCTGCCGTCCCTGCAGCCGTGCTGCCCCTGTGCAAATACACTTCCAAATATACAAATACATCATAAATATACAGGTAATATATATATATTATAAACACAAGTTGTTGTTGTTGGTGGTGGTGGTCTGATGATAAAGACCGCCACTCTGGCATCACTCCGGCATGACTGGGTGCAAGCTGGGAACCCTGGCTGCACCCTGGCATCATTCTGGGTTGACTGCGGGATCACTGGGGACACTCGGTTGGCTACTTGCCGCCATCTGACCAAGATGGCGGCAGCGGCGCAGCCGCCATTTTTCCAAAATGTAGGCCTGGCTGTCCTCCATTTTGTCCAAGGTGGTGGCCAAGCTGGCCTCCATTTTGTCCAATGAGGTAGCCAAGCTGGCCTCCATTTTGTCCAATGAGGTAGCCAAGCTGGCCTCCATTTTGTCCAAGGCGGTGGCGACGCGGGCCTCATTTTGTACGGCATGGGAGCCGCGTGAGCGGCGAATTTTTTGAAAATGTTGGTCGCGCTCGCCCCCATTTTGTCCGGGACGGACTCCCCGCTGGCCTCCATTTGGTCCAAGCCCGGCTGCCGTCCCTGCAGCCGTGCTGCCCCTGTGCAAATACACTTCCAAATATACAAATACATCATAAATATACAGGTAATATATATATATTATAAACACAAGTTGTTGTTGTTGGTGGTGGTGGTCTGATGATAAAGACCGCCACTCTGGCATCACTCCGGCATGACTGGGTGCAAGCTGGGAACCCTGGCTGCACCCTGGCATCATTCTGGGTTGACTGCGGGATCACTGGGGTCACTCGGTTGGCTCCTTGCCGCCATCTGACCAAGATGGCGGCAGCGGCGCAGCCGCCATTTTTCCAAAATGTAGGCCTGGCTGTCCTCCATTTTGTCCAAGGTGGTGGCCAAGCTGGCCTCCATTTTGTCCAATGAGGTAGCCAAGCTGGCCTCCATTTTGTCCAATGAGGTAGCCAAGCTGGCCTCCATTTTGTCCAAGGCGGTGGCGACGCGGGCCTCATTTTGTACGGCATGGGAGCCGCGTGAGCGGCGAATTTTTTGAAAATGTTGGTCGCGCTCGCCCCCATTTTGTCCGGGACGGACTCCCCGCTGGCCTCCATTTGGTCCAAGCCCGGCTGCCGTCCCTGCAGCCGTGCTGCCCCTGTGCAAATACACTTCCAAATATACAAATACATCATAAATATACAGGTAATATATATATATTATAAACACAAGTTGTTGTTGTTGGTGGTGGTGGTCTGATGATAAAGACCGCCACTCTGGCATCACTCCGGCATGACTGGGTGCAAGCTGGGAACCCTGGCTGCACCCTGGCATCATTCTGGGTTGACTGCGGGATCACTGGGGACACTCGGTTGGCTACTTGCCGCCATCTGACCAAGATGGCGGCAGCGGCGCAGCCGCCATTTTTCCAAAATGTAGGCCTGGCTGTCCTCCATTTTGTCCAAGGTGGTGGCCAAGCTGGCCTCCATTTTGTCCAATGAGGTAGCCAAGCTGGCCTCCATTTTGTCCAATGAGGTAGCCAAGCTGGCCTCCATTTTGTCCAAGGCGGGTGGCGACGCGGGCCTCATTTTGTACGGCATGGGAGCCGCGTGAGCGGCGAATTTTTTGAAAATGTTGGTCGCGCTCGCCCCCATTTTGTCCGGGACGGACTCCCCGCTGGCCTCCATTTGGTCCAAGCCCGGCTGCCGTCCCTGCAGCCGTGCTGCCCCTGTGCAAATACACTTCCAAATATACAAATACATCATAAATATACAGGTAATATATATATATTATAAACACAAGTTGTTGTTGTTGGTGGTGGTGGTCTGATGATAAAGACCGCCACTCTGGCATCACTCCGGCATGACTGGGTGCAAGCTGGGAACCCTGGCTGCACCCTGGCATCATTCTGGGTTGACTGCGGGATCACTGGGGACACTCGGTTGGCTACTTGCCGCCATCTGACCAAGATGGCGGCAGCGGCGCAGCCGCCATTTTTCCAAAATGTAGGCCTGGCTGTCCTCCATTTTGTCCAAGGTGGTGGCCAAGCTGGCCTCCATTTTGTCCAATGAGGTAGCCAAGCTGGCCTCCATTTTGTCCAATGAGGTAGCCAAGCTGGCCTCCATTTTGTCCAAGGCGGTGGCGACGCGGGCCTCATTTTGTACGGCATGGGAGCCGCGTGAGCGGCGAATTTTTTGAAAATGTTGGTCGCGCTCGCCCCCATTTTGTCCGGGACGGACTCCCCGCTGGCCTCCATTTGGTCCAAGCCCGGCTGCCGTCCCTGCAGCCGTGCTGCCCCTGTGCAAATACACTTCCAAATACACAAATACATCATAAATATACAGGTAATATATATATATTATAAACACAAGTTGTTGTTGTTGGTGGTGGTGGTCTGATGATAAAGACCGCCACTCTGGCATCACTCCGGCATGACTGGGTGCAAGCTGGGAACCCTGGCTGCACCCTGGCATCATTCTGGGTTGACTGCGGGATCACTGGGGACACTCGGTTGGCTACTTGCCGCCATCTGACCAAGATGGCGGCAGCGGCGCAGCCGCCATTTTTCCAAAATGTAGGCCTGGCTGTCCTCCATTTTGTCCAAGGTGGTGGCCAAGCTGGCCTCCATTTTGTCCAATGAGGTAGCCAAGCTGGCCTCCATTTTGTCCAATGAGGTAGCCAAGCTGGCCTCCATTTTGTCCAAGGCGGTGGCGACGCGGGCCTCATTTTGTACGGCATGGGAGCCGCGTGAGCGGCGAATTTTTTGAAAATGTTGGTCGCGCTCGCCCCCATTTTGTCCGGGACGGACTCCCCGCTGGCCTCCATTTGGTCCAAGCCCGGCTGCCGTCCCTGCAGCCGTGCTGCCCCTGTGCAAATACACTTCCAAATACACAAATACATCATAAATATACAGGGAATATATATATATTATAAACACAAGTTGTTGTTGTTGGTGGTGGTGGTCTGATGATAAAGACCGCCACTCTGGCATCACTCCGGCATGACTGGGTGCAAGCTGGGAACCCTGGCTGCACCCTGGCATCATTCTGGGTTGACTGCGGGATCACTGGGGTCACTCGGTTGGCTCCTTGCCGCCATCTGACCAAGATGGCGGCAGCGGCGCAGCCGCCATTTTTCCAAAATGTAGGCCTGGCTGTCCTCCATTTTGTCCAAGGTGGTGGCCAAGCTGGCCTCCATTTTGTCCAATGAGGTAGCCAAGCTGGCCTCCATTTTGTCCAATGAGGTAGCCAAGCTGGCCTCCATTTTGTCCAAGGCGGTGGCGACGCGGGCCTCATTTTGTACGGCATGGGAGCCGCGTGAGCGGCGAATTTTTTGAAAATGTTGGTCGCGCTCGCCCCCATTTTGTCCGGGACGGACTCCCCGCTGGCCTCCATTTGGTCCAAGCCCGGCTGCCGTCCCTGCAGCCGTGCTGCCCCTGTGCAAATACACTTCCAAATATACAAATACATCATAAATATACAGGTAATATATATATATTATAAACACAAGTTGTTGTTGTTGGTGGTGGTGGTCTGATGATAAAGACCGCCACTCTGGCATCACTCCGGCATGACTGGGTGCAAGCTGGGAACCCTGGCTGCACCCTGGCATCATTCTGGGTTGACTGCGGGATCACTGGGGACACTCGGTTGGCTACTTGCCGCCATCTGACCAAGATGGCGGCAGCGGCGCAGCCGCCATTTTTCCAAAATGTAGGCCTGGCTGTCCTCCATTTTGTCCAAGGTGGTGGCCAAGCTGGCCTCCATTTTGTCCAATGAGGTAGCCAAGCTGGCCTCCATTTTGTCCAATGAGGTAGCCAAGCTGGCCTCCATTTTGTCCAAGGCGGTGGCGACGCGGGCCTCATTTTGTACGGCATGGGAGCCGCGTGAGCGGCGAATTTTTTGAAAATGTTGGTCGCGCTCGCCCCCATTTTGTCCGGGACGGACTCCCCGCTGGCCTCCATTTGGTCCAAGCCCGGCTGCCGTCCCTGCAGCCGTGCTGCCCCTGTGCAAATACACTTCCAAATATACAAATACATCATAAATATACAGGTAATATATATATATTATAAACACAAGTTGTTGTTGTTGGTGGTGGTGGTCTGATGATAAAGACCGCCACTCTGGCATCACTCCGGCATGACTGGGTGCAAGCTGGGAACCCTGGCTGCACCCTGGCATCATTCTGGGTTGACTGCGGGATCACTGGGGACACTCGGTTGGCTACTTGCCGCCATCTGACCAAGATGGCGGCAGCGGCGCAGCCGCCATTTTTCCAAAATGTAGGCCTGGCTGTCCTCCATTTTGTCCAAGGTGGTGGCCAAGCTGGCCTCCATTTTGTCCAATGAGGTAGCCAAGCTGGCCTCCATTTTGTCCAATGAGGTAGCCAAGCTGGCCTCCATTTTGTCCAAGGCGGGTGGCGACGCGGGCCTCATTTTGTACGGCATGGGAGCCGCGTGAGCGGCGAATTTTTTGAAAATGTTGGTCGCGCTCGCCCCCATTTTGTCCGGGACGGACTCCCCGCTGGCCTCCATTTGGTCCAAGCCCGGCTGCCGTCCCTGCAGCCGTGCTGCCCCTGTGCAAATACACTTCCAAATACACAAATACATCATAAATATACAGGTAATATATATATATTATAAACACAAGTTGTTGTTGTTGGTGGTGGTGGTCTGATGATAAAGACCGCCACTCTGGCATCACTCCGGCATGACTGGGTGCAAGCTGGGAACCCTGGCTGCACCCTGGCATCATTCTGGGTTGACTGCGGGATCACTGGGGACACTCGGTTGGCTACTTGCCGCCATCTGACCAAGATGGCGGCAGCGGCGCAGCCGCCATTTTTCCAAAATGTAGGCCTGGCTGTCCTCCATTTTGTCCAAGGTGGTGGCCAAGCTGGCCTCCATTTTGTCCAATGAGGTAGCCAAGCTGGCCTCCATTTTGTCCAATGAGGTAGCCAAGCTGGCCTCCATTTTGTCCAAGGCGGTGGCGACGCGGGCCTCATTTTGTACGGCATGGGAGCCGCGTGAGCGGCGAATTTTTTGAAAATGTTGGTCGCGCTCGCCCCCATTTTGTCCGGGACGGACTCCCCGCTGGCCTCCATTTGGTCCAAGCCCGGCTGCCGTCCCTGCAGCCGTGCTGCCCCTGTGCAAATACACTTCCAAATACACAAATACATCATAAATATACAGGGAATATATATATATTATAAACACAAGTTGTTGTTGTTGGTGGTGGTGGTCTGATGATAAAGACCGCCACTCTGGCATCACTCCGGCATGACTGGGTGCAAGCTGGGAACCCTGGCTGCACCCTGGCATCATTCTGGGTTGACTGCGGGATCACTGGGGTCACTCGGTTGGCTCCTTGCCGCCATCTGACCAAGATGGCGGCAGCGGCGCAGCCGCCATTTTTCCAAAATGTAGGCCTGGCTGTCCTCCATTTTGTCCAAGGTGGTGGCCAAGCTGGCCTCCATTTTGTCCAATGAGGTAGCCAAGCTGGCCTCCATTTTGTCCAATGAGGTAGCCAAGCTGGCCTCCATTTTGTCCAAGGCGGTGGCGACGCGGGCCTCATTTTGTACGGCATGGGAGCCGCGTGAGCGGCGAATTTTTTGAAAATGTTGGTCGCGCTCGCCCCCATTTTGTCCGGGACGGACTCCCCGCTGGCCTCCATTTGGTCCAAGCCCGGCTGCCGTCCCTGCAGCCGTGCTGCCCCTGTGCAAATACACTTCCAAATATACAAATACATCATAAATATACAGGTAATATATATATATTATAAACACAAGTTGTTGTTGTTGGTGGTGGTGGTCTGATGATAAAGACCGCCACTCTGGCATCACTCCGGCATGACTGGGTGCAAGCTGGGAACCCTGGCTGCACCCTGGCATCATTCTGGGTTGACTGCGGGATCACTGGGGACACTCGGTTGGCTACTTGCCGCCATCTGACCAAGATGGCGGCAGCGGCGCAGCCGCCATTTTTCCAAAATGTAGGCCTGGCTGTCCTCCATTTTGTCCAAGGTGGTGGCCAAGCTGGCCTCCATTTTGTCCAATGAGGTAGCCAAGCTGGCCTCCATTTTGTCCAATGAGGTAGCCAAGCTGGCCTCCATTTTGTCCAAGGCGGTGGCGACGCGGGCCTCATTTTGTACGGCATGGGAGCCGCGTGAGCGGCGAATTTTTTGAAAATGTTGGTCGCGCTCGCCCCCATTTTGTCCGGGACGGACTCCCCGCTGGCCTCCATTTGGTCCAAGCCCGGCTGCCGTCCCTGCAGCCGTGCTGCCCCTGTGCAAATACACTTCCAAATATACAAATACATCATAAATATACAGGTAATATATATATATTATAAACACAAGTTGTTGTTGTTGGTGGTGGTGGTCTGATGATAAAGACCGCCACTCTGGCATCACTCCGGCATGACTGGGTGCAAGCTGGGAACCCTGGCTGCACCCTGGCATCATTCTGGGTTGACTGCGGGATCACTGGGGACACTCGGTTGGCTACTTGCCGCCATCTGACCAAGATGGCGGCAGCGGCGCAGCCGCCATTTTTCCAAAATGTAGGCCTGGCTGTCCTCCATTTTGTCCAAGGTGGTGGCCAAGCTGGCCTCCATTTTGTCCAATGAGGTAGCCAAGCTGGCCTCCATTTTGTCCAATGAGGTAGCCAAGCTGGCCTCCATTTTGTCCAAGGCGGGTGGCGACGCGGGCCTCATTTTGTACGGCATGGGAGCCGCGTGAGCGGCGAATTTTTTGAAAATGTTGGTCGCGCTCGCCCCCATTTTGTCCGGGACGGACTCCCCGCTGGCCTCCATTTGGTCCAAGCCCGGCTGCCGTCCCTGCAGCCGTGCTGCCCCTGTGCAAATACACTTCCAAATATACAAATACATCATAAATATACAGGTAATATATATATATTATAAACACAAGTTGTTGTTGTTGGTGGTGGTGGTCTGATGATAAAGACCGCCACTCTGGCATCACTCCGGCATGACTGGGTGCAAGCTGGGAACCCTGGCTGCACCCTGGCATCATTCTGGGTTGACTGCGGGATCACTGGGGTCACTCGGTTGGCTCCTTGCCGCCATCTGACCAAGATGGCGGCAGCGGCGCAGCCGCCATTTTTCCAAAATGTAGGCCTGGCTGTCCTCCATTTTGTCCAAGGTGGTGGCCAAGCTGGCCTCCATTTTGTCCAATGAGGTAGCCAAGCTGGCCTCCATTTTGTCCAATGAGGTAGCCAAGCTGGCCTCCATTTTGTCCAAGGCGGTGGCGACGCGGGCCTCATTTTGTACGGCATGGGAGCCGCGTGAGCGGCGAATTTTTTGAAAATGTTGGTCGCGCTCGCCCCCATTTTGTCCGGGACGGACTCCCCGCTGGCCTCCATTTGGTCCAAGCCCGGCTGCCGTCCCTGCAGCCGTGCTGCCCCTGTGCAAATACACTTCCAAATATACAAATACATCATAAATATACAGGTGATATATATATATTATAAACACAAGTTGTTGTTGTTGGTGGTGGTGGTCTGATGATAAAGACCGCCACTCTGGCATCACTCTGGCATGACTGGGTGCAACCTGGGAACCCTGGCTGCACCCTGGCATCATTCTGGGTTGACTGCGGGATCACTGGGGACACTCTGTTGGCTACTTGCCGCCATCTGACCAAGATGGCGGCTGGCGCAGCCGCCATTTTTCCAAAATGTAGGCCTGGCTGTCCTCCATTTCGTCCAAGGTGGTGGCCAAGTTGGCCTCCATTTTGTCCAATGAGGTAGCCAAGCTGGCATCCATTTTGTCCAAGGTGGTGGCCAAGCTGGCCTCCATTTTGTCCAATGAGGTAGCCAAGCTGGCCTCCATTTTGTCCAAGATGGTGGCGACGCGGGCCTCATTTTGTACGGCATGGGAGCCGCGTGAGCGGCGAATTTTTTGAAAATGTTGGTCGCGCTCGCCCCCATTTTGTCCGGGACGGACTCCCCGCTGGCCTCCATTTGGTCCAAGCCCGGCTGCCGTCCCTGCAGCCGTGCTGCCCCTGTGCAAATACACTTCCAAATACACAAATACATCATAAATATACAGGGAATATATATATATTATAAACACAAGTTGTTGTTGTTGGTGGTGGTGGTCTGATGATAAAGACCGCCACTCTGGCATCACTCCGGCATGACTGGGTGCAAGCTGGGAACCCTGGCTGCACCCTGGCATCATTCTGGGTTGACTGCGGGATCACTGGGGTCACTCGGTTGGCTCCTTGCCGCCATCTGACCAAGATGGCGGCAGCGGCGCAGCCGCCATTTTTCCAAAATGTAGGCCTGGCTGTCCTCCATTTTGTCCAAGGTGGTGGCCAAGCTGGCCTCCATTTTGTCCAATGAGGTAGCCAAGCTGGCCTCCATTTTGTCCAATGAGGTAGCCAAGCTGGCCTCCATTTTGTCCAAGGCGGTGGCGACGCGGGCCTCATTTTGTACGGCATGGGAGCCGCGTGAGCGGCGAATTTTTTGAAAATGTTGGTCGCGCTCGCCCCCATTTTGTCCGGGACGGACTCCCCGCTGGCCTCCATTTGGTCCAAGCCCGGCTGCCGTCCCTGCAGCCGTGCTGCCCCTGTGCAAATACACTTCCAAATATACAAATACATCATAAATATACAGGTAATATATATATATTATAAACACAAGTTGTTGTTGTTGGTGGTGGTGGTCTGATGATAAAGACCGCCACTCTGGCATCACTCCGGCATGACTGGGTGCAAGCTGGGAACCCTGGCTGCACCCTGGCATCATTCTGGGTTGACTGCGGGATCACTGGGGACACTCGGTTGGCTACTTGCCGCCATCTGACCAAGATGGCGGCAGCGGCGCAGCCGCCATTTTTCCAAAATGTAGGCCTGGCTGTCCTCCATTTTGTCCAAGGTGGTGGCCAAGCTGGCCTCCATTTTGTCCAATGAGGTAGCCAAGCTGGCCTCCATTTTGTCCAATGAGGTAGCCAAGCTGGCCTCCATTTTGTCCAAGGCGGGTGGCGACGCGGGCCTCATTTTGTACGGCATGGGAGCCGCGTGAGCGGCGAATTTTTTGAAAATGTTGGTCGCGCTCGCCCCCATTTTGTCCGGGACGGACTCCCCGCTGGCCTCCATTTGGTCCAAGCCCGGCTGCCGTCCCTGCAGCCGTGCTGCCCCTGTGCAAATACACTTCCAAATATACAAATACATCATAAATATACAGGTAATATATATATATTATAAACACAAGTTGTTGTTGTTGGTGGTGGTGGTCTGATGATAAAGACCGCCACTCTGGCATCACTCCGGCATGACTGGGTGCAAGCTGGGAACCCTGGCTGCACCCTGGCATCATTCTGGGTTGACTGCGGGATCACTGGGGTCACTCGGTTGGCTCCTTGCCGCCATCTGACCAAGATGGCGGCAGCGGCGCAGCCGCCATTTTTCCAAAATGTAGGCCTGGCTGTCCTCCATTTTGTCCAAGGTGGTGGCCAAGCTGGCCTCCATTTTGTCCAATGAGGTAGCCAAGCTGGCCTCCATTTTGTCCAATGAGGTAGCCAAGCTGGCCTCCATTTTGTCCAAGGCGGTGGCGACGCGGGCCTCATTTTGTACGGCATGGGAGCCGCGTGAGCGGCGAATTTTTTGAAAATGTTGGTCGCGCTCGCCCCCATTTTGTCCGGGACGGACTCCCCGCTGGCCTCCATTTGGTCCAAGCCCGGCTGCCGTCCCTGCAGCCGTGCTGCCCCTGTGCAAATACACTTCCAAATATACAAATACATCATAAATATACAGGTAATATATATATATTATAAACACAAGTTGTTGTTGTTGGTGGTGGTGGTCTGATGATAAAGACCGCCACTCTGGCATCACTCCGGCATGACTGGGTGCAAGCTGGGAACCCTGGCTGCACCCTGGCATCATTCTGGGTTGACTGCGGGATCACTGGGGACACTCGGTTGGCTACTTGCCGCCATCTGACCAAGATGGCGGCAGCGGCGCAGCCGCCATTTTTCCAAAATGTAGGCCTGGCTGTCCTCCATTTTGTCCAAGGTGGTGGCCAAGCTGGCCTCCATTTTGTCCAATGAGGTAGCCAAGCTGGCCTCCATTTTGTCCAATGAGGTAGCCAAGCTGGCCTCCATTTTGTCCAAGGCGGGTGGCGACGCGGGCCTCATTTTGTACGGCATGGGAGCCGCGTGAGCGGCGAATTTTTTGAAAATGTTGGTCGCGCTCGCCCCCATTTTGTCCGGGACGGACTCCCCGCTGGCCTCCATTTGGTCCAAGCCCGGCTGCCGTCCCTGCAGCCGTGCTGCCCCTGTGCAAATACACTTCCAAATATACAAATACATCATAAATATACAGGTAATATATATATATTATAAACACAAGTTGTTGTTGTTGGTGGTGGTGGTCTGATGATAAAGACCGCCACTCTGGCATCACTCCGGCATGACTGGGTGCAAGCTGGGAACCCTGGCTGCACCCTGGCATCATTCTGGGTTGACTGCGGGATCACTGGGGACACTCGGTTGGCTACTTGCCGCCATCTGACCAAGATGGCGGCAGCGGCGCAGCCGCCATTTTTCCAAAATGTAGGCCTGGCTGTCCTCCATTTTGTCCAAGGTGGTGGCCAAGCTGGCCTCCATTTTGTCCAATGAGGTAGCCAAGCTGGCCTCCATTTTGTCCAATGAGGTAGCCAAGCTGGCCTCCATTTTGTCCAAGGCGGTGGCGACGCGGGCCTCATTTTGTACGGCATGGGAGCCGCGTGAGCGGCGAATTTTTTGAAAATGTTGGTCGCGCTCGCCCCCATTTTGTCCGGGACGGACTCCCCGCTGGCCTCCATTTGGTCCAAGCCCGGCTGCCGTCCCTGCAGCCGTGCTGCCCCTGTGCAAATACACTTCCAAATACACAAATACATCATAAATATACAGGTAATATATATATATTATAAACACAAGTTGTTGTTGTTGGTGGTGGTGGTCTGATGATAAAGACCGCCACTCTGGCATCACTCCGGCATGACTGGGTGCAAGCTGGGAACCCTGGCTGCACCCTGGCATCATTCTGGGTTGACTGCGGGATCACTGGGGACACTCGGTTGGCTACTTGCCGCCATCTGACCAAGATGGCGGCAGCGGCGCAGCCGCCATTTTTCCAAAATGTAGGCCTGGCTGTCCTCCATTTTGTCCAAGGTGGTGGCCAAGCTGGCCTCCATTTTGTCCAATGAGGTAGCCAAGCTGGCCTCCATTTTGTCCAATGAGGTAGCCAAGCTGGCCTCCATTTTGTCCAAGGCGGTGGCGACGCGGGCCTCATTTTGTACGGCATGGGAGCCGCGTGAGCGGCGAATTTTTTGAAAATGTTGGTCGCGCTCGCCCCCATTTTGTCCGGGACGGACTCCCCGCTGGCCTCCATTTGGTCCAAGCCCGGCTGCCGTCCCTGCAGCCGTGCTGCCCCTGTGCAAATACACTTCCAAATACACAAATACATCATAAATATACAGGGAATATATATATATTATAAACACAAGTTGTTGTTGTTGGTGGTGGTGGTCTGATGATAAAGACCGCCACTCTGGCATCACTCCGGCATGACTGGGTGCAAGCTGGGAACCCTGGCTGCACCCTGGCATCATTCTGGGTTGACTGCGGGATCACTGGGGTCACTCGGTTGGCTCCTTGCCGCCATCTGACCAAGATGGCGGCAGCGGCGCAGCCGCCATTTTTCCAAAATGTAGGCCTGGCTGTCCTCCATTTTGTCCAAGGTGGTGGCCAAGCTGGCCTCCATTTTGTCCAATGAGGTAGCCAAGCTGGCCTCCATTTTGTCCAATGAGGTAGCCAAGCTGGCCTCCATTTTGTCCAAGGCGGTGGCGACGCGGGCCTCATTTTGTACGGCATGGGAGCCGCGTGAGCGGCGAATTTTTTGAAAATGTTGGTCGCGCTCGCCCCCATTTTGTCCGGGACGGACTCCCCGCTGGCCTCCATTTGGTCCAAGCCCGGCTGCCGTCCCTGCAGCCGTGCTGCCCCTGTGCAAATACACTTCCAAATATACAAATACATCATAAATATACAGGTAATATATATATATTATAAACACAAGTTGTTGTTGTTGGTGGTGGTGGTCTGATGATAAAGACCGCCACTCTGGCATCACTCCGGCATGACTGGGTGCAAGCTGGGAACCCTGGCTGCACCCTGGCATCATTCTGGGTTGACTGCGGGATCACTGGGGACACTCGGTTGGCTACTTGCCGCCATCTGACCAAGATGGCGGCAGCGGCGCAGCCGCCATTTTTCCAAAATGTAGGCCTGGCTGTCCTCCATTTTGTCCAAGGTGGTGGCCAAGCTGGCCTCCATTTTGTCCAATGAGGTAGCCAAGCTGGCCTCCATTTTGTCCAATGAGGTAGCCAAGCTGGCCTCCATTTTGTCCAAGGCGGTGGCGACGCGGGCCTCATTTTGTACGGCATGGGAGCCGCGTGAGCGGCGAATTTTTTGAAAATGTTGGTCGCGCTCGCCCCCATTTTGTCCGGGACGGACTCCCCGCTGGCCTCCATTTGGTCCAAGCCCGGCTGCCGTCCCTGCAGCCGTGCTGCCCCTGTGCAAATACACTTCCAAATATACAAATACATCATAAATATACAGGTAATATATATATATTATAAACACAAGTTGTTGTTGTTGGTGGTGGTGGTCTGATGATAAAGACCGCCACTCTGGCATCACTCCGGCATGACTGGGTGCAAGCTGGGAACCCTGGCTGCACCCTGGCATCATTCTGGGTTGACTGCGGGATCACTGGGGTCACTCGGTTGGCTCCTTGCCGCCATCTGACCAAGATGGCGGCAGCGGCGCAGCCGCCATTTTTCCAAAATGTAGGCCTGGCTGTCCTCCATTTTGTCCAAGGTGGTGGCCAAGCTGGCCTCCATTTTGTCCAATGAGGTAGCCAAGCTGGCCTCCATTTTGTCCAATGAGGTAGCCAAGCTGGCCTCCATTTTGTCCAAGGCGGTGGCGACGCGGGCCTCATTTTGTACGGCATGGGAGCCGCGTGAGCGGCGAATTTTTTGAAAATGTTGGTCGCGCTCGCCCCCATTTTGTCCGGGACGGACTCCCCGCTGGCCTCCATTTGGTCCAAGCCCGGCTGCCGTCCCTGCAGCCGTGCTGCCCCTGTGCAAATACACTTCCAAATATACAAATACATCATAAATATACAGGTAATATATATATATTATAAACACAAGTTGTTGTTGTTGGTGGTGGTGGTCTGATGATAAAGACCGCCACTCTGGCATCACTCCGGCATGACTGGGTGCAAGCTGGGAACCCTGGCTGCACCCTGGCATCATTCTGGGTTGACTGCGGGATCACTGGGGACACTCGGTTGGCTACTTGCCGCCATCTGACCAAGATGGCGGCAGCGGCGCAGCCGCCATTTTTCCAAAATGTAGGCCTGGCTGTCCTCCATTTTGTCCAAGGTGGTGGCCAAGCTGGCCTCCATTTTGTCCAATGAGGTAGCCAAGCTGGCCTCCATTTTGTCCAATGAGGTAGCCAAGCTGGCCTCCATTTTGTCCAAGGCGGTGGCGACGCGGGCCTCATTTTGTACGGCATGGGAGCCGCGTGAGCGGCGAATTTTTTGAAAATGTTGGTCGCGCTCGCCCCCATTTTGTCCGGGACGGACTCCCCGCTGGCCTCCATTTGGTCCAAGCCCGGCTGCCGTCCCTGCAGCCGTGCTGCCCCTGTGCAAATACACTTCCAAATATACAAATACATCATAAATATACAGGTAATATATATATATTATAAACACAAGTTGTTGTTGTTGGTGGTGGTGGTCTGATGATAAAGACCGCCACTCTGGCATCACTCCGGCATGACTGGGTGCAAGCTGGGAACCCTGGCTGCACCCTGGCATCATTCTGGGTTGACTGCGGGATCACTGGGGACACTCGGTTGGCTACTTGCCGCCATCTGACCAAGATGGCGGCAGCGGCGCAGCCGCCATTTTTCCAAAATGTAGGCCTGGCTGTCCTCCATTTTGTCCAAGGTGGTGGCCAAGCTGGCCTCCATTTTGTCCAATGAGGTAGCCAAGCTGGCCTCCATTTTGTCCAATGAGGTAGCCAAGCTGGCCTCCATTTTGTCCAAGGCGGTGGCGACGCGGGCCTCATTTTGTACGGCATGGGAGCCGCGTGAGCGGCGAATTTTTTGAAAATGTTGGTCGCGCTCGCCCCCATTTTGTCCGGGACGGACTCCCCGCTGGCCTCCATTTGGTCCAAGCCCGGCTGCCGTCCCTGCAGCCGTGCTGCCCCTGTGCAAATACACTTCCAAATACACAAATACATCATAAATATACAGGTAATATATATATATTATAAACACAAGTTGTTGTTGTTGGTGGTGGTGGTCTGATGATAAAGACCGCCACTCTGGCATCACTCCGGCATGACTGGGTGCAAGCTGGGAACCCTGGCTGCACCCTGGCATCATTCTGGGTTGACTGCGGGATCACTGGGGACACTCGGTTGGCTACTTGCCGCCATCTGACCAAGATGGCGGCAGCGGCGCAGCCGCCATTTTTCCAAAATGTAGGCCTGGCTGTCCTCCATTTTGTCCAAGGTGGTGGCCAAGCTGGCCTCCATTTTGTCCAATGAGGTAGCCAAGCTGGCCTCCATTTTGTCCAATGAGGTAGCCAAGCTGGCCTCCATTTTGTCCAAGGCGGTGGCGACGCGGGCCTCATTTTGTACGGCATGGGAGCCGCGTGAGCGGCGAATTTTTTGAAAATGTTGGTCGCGCTCGCCCCCATTTTGTCCGGGACGGACTCCCCGCTGGCCTCCATTTGGTCCAAGCCCGGCTGCCGTCCCTGCAGCCGTGCTGCCCCTGTGCAAATACACTTCCAAATACACAAATACATCATAAATATACAGGGAATATATATATATTATAAACACAAGTTGTTGTTGTTGGTGGTGGTGGTCTGATGATAAAGACCGCCACTCTGGCATCACTCCGGCATGACTGGGTGCAAGCTGGGAACCCTGGCTGCACCCTGGCATCATTCTGGGTTGACTGCGGGATCACTGGGGTCACTCGGTTGGCTCCTTGCCGCCATCTGACCAAGATGGCGGCAGCGGCGCAGCCGCCATTTTTCCAAAATGTAGGCCTGGCTGTCCTCCATTTTGTCCAAGGTGGTGGCCAAGCTGGCCTCCATTTTGTCCAATGAGGTAGCCAAGCTGGCCTCCATTTTGTCCAATGAGGTAGCCAAGCTGGCCTCCATTTTGTCCAAGGCGGTGGCGACGCGGGCCTCATTTTGTACGGCATGGGAGCCGCGTGAGCGGCGAATTTTTTGAAAATGTTGGTCGCGCTCGCCCCCATTTTGTCCGGGACGGACTCCCCGCTGGCCTCCATTTGGTCCAAGCCCGGCTGCCGTCCCTGCAGCCGTGCTGCCCCTGTGCAAATACACTTCCAAATATACAAATACATCATAAATATACAGGTAATATATATATATTATAAACACAAGTTGTTGTTGTTGGTGGTGGTGGTCTGATGATAAAGACCGCCACTCTGGCATCACTCCGGCATGACTGGGTGCAAGCTGGGAACCCTGGCTGCACCCTGGCATCATTCTGGGTTGACTGCGGGATCACTGGGGACACTCGGTTGGCTACTTGCCGCCATCTGACCAAGATGGCGGCAGCGGCGCAGCCGCCATTTTTCCAAAATGTAGGCCTGGCTGTCCTCCATTTTGTCCAAGGTGGTGGCCAAGCTGGCCTCCATTTTGTCCAATGAGGTAGCCAAGCTGGCCTCCATTTTGTCCAATGAGGTAGCCAAGCTGGCCTCCATTTTGTCCAAGGCGGTGGCGACGCGGGCCTCATTTTGTACGGCATGGGAGCCGCGTGAGCGGCGAATTTTTTGAAAATGTTGGTCGCGCTCGCCCCCATTTTGTCCGGGACGGACTCCCCGCTGGCCTCCATTTGGTCCAAGCCCGGCTGCCGTCCCTGCAGCCGTGCTGCCCCTGTGCAAATACACTTCCAAATACACAAATACATCATAAATATACAGGTAATATATATATATTATAAACACAAGTTGTTGTTGTTGGTGGTGGTGGTCTGATGATAAAGACCGCCACTCTGGCATCACTCCGGCATGACTGGGTGCAAGCTGGGAACCCTGGCTGCACCCTGGCATCATTCTGGGTTGACTGCGGGATCACTGGGGACACTCGGTTGGCTACTTGCCGCCATCTGACCAAGATGGCGGCAGCGGCGCAGCCGCCATTTTTCCAAAATGTAGGCCTGGCTGTCCTCCATTTTGTCCAAGGTGGTGGCCAAGCTGGCCTCCATTTTGTCCAATGAGGTAGCCAAGCTGGCCTCCATTTTGTCCAATGAGGTAGCCAAGCTGGCCTCCATTTTGTCCAAGGCGGTGGCGACGCGGGCCTCATTTTGTACGGCATGGGAGCCGCGTGAGCGGCGAATTTTTTGAAAATGTTGGTCGCGCTCGCCCCCATTTTGTCCGGGACGGACTCCCCGCTGGCCTCCATTTGGTCCAAGCCCGGCTGCCGTCCCTGCAGCCGTGCTGCCCCTGTGCAAATACACTTCCAAATACACAAATACATCATAAATATACAGGGAATATATATATATTATAAACACAAGTTGTTGTTGTTGGTGGTGGTGGTCTGATGATAAAGACCGCCACTCTGGCATCACTCCGGCATGACTGGGTGCAAGCTGGGAACCCTGGCTGCACCCTGGCATCATTCTGGGTTGACTGCGGGATCACTGGGGTCACTCGGTTGGCTCCTTGCCGCCATCTGACCAAGATGGCGGCAGCGGCGCAGCCGCCATTTTTCCAAAATGTAGGCCTGGCTGTCCTCCATTTTGTCCAAGGTGGTGGCCAAGCTGGCCTCCATTTTGTCCAATGAGGTAGCCAAGCTGGCCTCCATTTTGTCCAATGAGGTAGCCAAGCTGGCCTCCATTTTGTCCAAGGCGGTGGCGACGCGGGCCTCATTTTGTACGGCATGGGAGCCGCGTGAGCGGCGAATTTTTTGAAAATGTTGGTCGCGCTCGCCCCCATTTTGTCCGGGACGGACTCCCCGCTGGCCTCCATTTGGTCCAAGCCCGGCTGCCGTCCCTGCAGCCGTGCTGCCCCTGTGCAAATACACTTCCAAATATACAAATACATCATAAATATACAGGTAATATATATATATTATAAACACAAGTTGTTGTTGTTGGTGGTGGTGGTCTGATGATAAAGACCGCCACTCTGGCATCACTCCGGCATGACTGGGTGCAAGCTGGGAACCCTGGCTGCACCCTGGCATCATTCTGGGTTGACTGCGGGATCACTGGGGACACTCGGTTGGCTACTTGCCGCCATCTGACCAAGATGGCGGCAGCGGCGCAGCCGCCATTTTTCCAAAATGTAGGCCTGGCTGTCCTCCATTTTGTCCAAGGTGGTGGCCAAGCTGGCCTCCATTTTGTCCAATGAGGTAGCCAAGCTGGCCTCCATTTTGTCCAATGAGGTAGCCAAGCTGGCCTCCATTTTGTCCAAGGCGGTGGCGACGCGGGCCTCATTTTGTACGGCATGGGAGCCGCGTGAGCGGCGAATTTTTTGAAAATGTTGGTCGCGCTCGCCCCCATTTTGTCCGGGACGGACTCCCCGCTGGCCTCCATTTGGTCCAAGCCCGGCTGCCGTCCCTGCAGCCGTGCTGCCCCTGTGCAAATACACTTCCAAATACACAAATACATCATAAATATACAGGGAATATATATATATTATAAACACAAGTTGTTGTTGTTGGTGGTGGTGGTCTGATGATAAAGACCGCCACTCTGGCATCACTCCGGCATGACTGGGTGCAAGCTGGGAACCCTGGCTGCACCCTGGCATCATTCTGGGTTGACTGCGGGATCACTGGGGACACTCGGTTGGCTACTTGCCGCCATCTGACCAAGATGGCGGCAGCGGCGCAGCCGCCATTTTTCCAAAATGTAGGCCTGGCTGTCCTCCATTTTGTCCAAGGTGGTGGCCAAGCTGGCCTCCATTTTGTCCAATGAGGTAGCCAAGCTGGCCTCCATTTTGTCCAAGGCGGTGGCGACGCGGGCCTCATTTTGTACGGCATGGGAGCCGCGTGAGCGGCGAATTTTTTGAAAATGTTGGTCGCGCTCGCCCCCATTTTGTCCGGGACGGACTCCCCGCTGGCCTCCATTTGGTCCAAGCACGGCTGCCGTACCTGCAGCCGTGCTGCCCCTGTGCAAATACACTTCCAAATATACAAATACATCATAAATATACAGGTAATATATATATATTATAAACACAAGTTGTTGTTGGTGGTGGTGGTGGTCTGATGATAAAGACCGCCACTCTGGCATCACTCCGGCATGACTGGGTGCAAGCTGGGAACCCTGGCTGCACCCTGGCATCATTCTGGGTTGACTGCGGGATCACTGGGGACACTCGGTTGGCTACTTGCCGCCATCTGACCAAGATGGCGGCAGCGGCGCAGCCGCCATTTTTCCAAAATGTAGGCCTGGCTGTCCTCCATTTTGTCCAAGGTGGTGGCCAAGCTGGCCTCCATTTTGTCCAATGAGGTAGCCAAGCTGGCCTCCATTTTGTCCAATGAGGTAGCCAAGCTGGCCTCCATTTTGTCCAAGGCGGTGGCGACGCGGGCCTCATTTTGTACGGCATGGGAGCCGCGTGAGCGGCGAATTTTTTGAAAATGTTGGTCGCGCTCGCCCCCATTTTGTCCGGGACGGACTCCCCGCTGGCCTCCATTTGGTCCAAGCCCGGCTGCCGTCCCTGCAGCCGTGCTGCCCCTGTGCAAATACACTTCCAAATACACAAATACATCATAAATATACAGGGAATATATATATATTATAAACACAAGTTGTTGTTGTTGGTGGTGGTGGTCTGATGATAAAGACCGCCACTCTGGCATCACTCCGGCATGACTGGGTGCAAGCTGGGAACCCTGGCTGCACCCTGGCATCATTCTGGGTTGACTGCGGGATCACTGGGGTCACTCGGTTGGCTCCTTGCCGCCATCTGACCAAGATGGCGGCAGCGGCGCAGCCGCCATTTTTCCAAAATGTAGGCCTGGCTGTCCTCCATTTTGTCCAAGGTGGTGGCCAAGCTGGCCTCCATTTTGTCCAATGAGGTAGCCAAGCTGGCCTCCATTTTGTCCAATGAGGTAGCCAAGCTGGCCTCCATTTTGTCCAAGGCGGTGGCGACGCGGGCCTCATTTTGTACGGCATGGGAGCCGCGTGAGCGGCGAATTTTTTGAAAATGTTGGTCGCGCTCGCCCCCATTTTGTCCGGGACGGACTCCCCGCTGGCCTCCATTTGGTCCAAGCCCGGCTGCCGTCCCTGCAGCCGTGCTGCCCCTGTGCAAATACACTTCCAAATATACAAATACATCATAAATATACAGGTAATATATATATATTATAAACACAAGTTGTTGTTGTTGGTGGTGGTGGTCTGATGATAAAGACCGCCACTCTGGCATCACTCCGGCATGACTGGGTGCAAGCTGGGAACCCTGGCTGCACCCTGGCATCATTCTGGGTTGACTGCGGGATCACTGGGGACACTCGGTTGGCTACTTGCCGCCATCTGACCAAGATGGCGGCAGCGGCGCAGCCGCCATTTTTCCAAAATGTAGGCCTGGCTGTCCTCCATTTTGTCCAAGGTGGTGGCCAAGCTGGCCTCCATTTTGTCCAATGAGGTAGCCAAGCTGGCCTCCATTTTGTCCAATGAGGTAGCCAAGCTGGCCTCCATTTTGTCCAAGGCGGTGGCGACGCGGGCCTCATTTTGTACGGCATGGGAGCCGCGTGAGCGGCGAATTTTTTGAAAATGTTGGTCGCGCTCGCCCCCATTTTGTCCGGGACGGACTCCCCGCTGGCCTCCATTTGGTCCAAGCCCGGCTGCCGTCCCTGCAGCCGTGCTGCCCCTGTGCAAATACACTTCCAAATACACAAATACATCATAAATATACAGGGAATATATATATATTATAAACACAAGTTGTTGTTGTTGGTGGTGGTGGTCTGATGATAAAGACCGCCACTCTGGCATCACTCCGGCATGACTGGGTGCAAGCTGGGAACCCTGGCTGCACCCTGGCATCATTCTGGGTTGACTGCGGGATCACTGGGGACACTCGGTTGGCTACTTGCCGCCATCTGACCAAGATGGCGGCAGCGGCGCAGCCGCCATTTTTCCAAAATGTAGGCCTGGCTGTCCTCCATTTTGTCCAAGGTGGTGGCCAAGCTGGCCTCCATTTTGTCCAATGAGGTAGCCAAGCTGGCCTCCATTTTGTCCAAGGCGGTGGCGACGCGGGCCTCATTTTGTACGGCATGGGAGCCGCGTGAGCGGCGAATTTTTTGAAAATGTTGGTCGCGCTCGCCCCCATTTTGTCCGGGACGGACTCCCCGCTGGCCTCCATTTGGTCCAAGCACGGCTGCCGTACCTGCAGCCGTGCTGCCCCTGTGCAAATACACTTCCAAATATACAAATACATCATAAATATACAGGTAATATATATATATTATAAACACAAGTTGTTGTTGGTGGTGGTGGTGGTCTGATGATAAAGACCGCCACTCTGGCATCACTCCGGCATGACTGGGTGCAAGCTGGGAACCCTGGCTGCACCCTGGCATCATTCTGGGTTGACTGCGGGATCACTGGGGACACTCGGTTGGCTACTTGCCGCCATCTGACCAAGATGGCGGCAGCGGCGCAGCCGCCATTTTTCCAAAATGTAGGCCTGGCTGTCCTCCATTTTGTCCAAGGTGGTGGCCAAGCTGGCCTCCATTTTGTCCAATGAGGTAGCCAAGCTGGCCTCCATTTTGTCCAATGAGGTAGCCAAGCTGGCCTCCATTTTGTCCAAGGCGGGTGGCGACGCGGGCCTCATTTTGTACGGCATGGGAGCCGCGTGAGCGGCGAATTTTTTGAAAATGTTGGTCGCGCTCGCCCCCATTTTGTCCGGGACGGACTCCCCGCTGGCCTCCATTTGGTCCAAGCCCGGCTGCCGTCCCTGCAGCCGTGCTGCCCCTGTGCAAATACACTTCCAAATACACAAATACATCATAAATATACAGGGAATATATATATATTATAAACACAAGTTGTTGTTGTTGGTGGTGGTGGTCTGATGATAAAGACCGCCACTCTGGCATCACTCCGGCATGACTGGGTGCAAGCTGGGAACCCTGGCTGCACCCTGGCATCATTCTGGGTTGACTGCGGGATCACTGGGGTCACTCGGTTGGCTCCTTGCCGCCATCTGACCAAGATGGCGGCAGCGGCGCAGCCGCCATTTTTCCAAAATGTAGGCCTGGCTGTCCTCCATTTCGTCCAAGGTGGTGGCCAAGTTGGCCTCCATTTTGTCCAATGAGGTAGCCAAGCTGGCCTCCATTTTGTCCAAGGCGGTGGCGACGCGGGCCTCATTTTGTACGGCATGGGAGCCGCGTGAGCGGCGAATTTTTTGAAAATGTTGGTCGCGCTCGCCCCCATTTTGTCCGGGACGGACTCCCCGCTGGCCTCCATTTGGTCCAAGCCCGGCTGCCGTCCCTGCAGCCGTGCTGCCCCTGTGCAAATACACTTCCAAATATACAAATACATCATAAATATACAGGTAATATATATATATTATAAACACAAGTTGTTGTTGTTGGTGGTGGTGGTCTGATGATAAAGACCGCCACTCTGGCATCACTCCGGCATGACTGGGTGCAAGCTGGGAACCCTGGCTGCACCCTGGCATCATTCTGGGTTGACTGCGGGATCACTGGGGACACTCGGTTGGCTACTTGCCGCCATCTGACCAAGATGGCGGCAGCGGCGCAGCCGCCATTTTTCCAAAATGTAGGCCTGGCTGTCCTCCATTTTGTCCAAGGTGGTGGCCAAGCTGGCCTCCATTTTGTCCAATGAGGTAGCCAAGCTGGCCTCCATTTTGTCCAATGAGGTAGCCAAGCTGGCCTCCATTTTGTCCAAGGCGGTGGCGACGCGGGCCTCATTTTGTACGGCATGGGAGCCGCGTGAGCGGCGAATTTTTTGAAAATGTTGGTCGCGCTCGCCCCCATTTTGTCCGGGACGGACTCCCCGCTGGCCTCCATTTGGTCCAAGCCCGGCTGCCGTCCCTGCAGCCGTGCTGCCCCTGTGCAAATACACTTCCAAATATACAAATACATCATAAATATACAGGTAATATATATATATTATAAACACAAGTTGTTGTTGTTGGTGGTGGTGGTCTGATGATAAAGACCGCCACTCTGGCATCACTCCGGCATGACTGGGTGCAAGCTGGGAACCCTGGCTGCACCCTGGCATCATTCTGGGTTGACTGCGGGATCACTGGGGACACTCGGTTGGCTACTTGCCGCCATCTGACCAAGATGGCGGCAGCGGCGCAGCCGCCATTTTTCCAAAATGTAGGCCTGGCTGTCCTCCATTTTGTCCAAGGTGGTGGCCAAGCTGGCCTCCATTTTGTCCAATGAGGTAGCCAAGCTGGCCTCCATTTTGTCCAATGAGGTAGCCAAGCTGGCCTCCATTTTGTCCAAGGCGGTGGCGACGCGGGCCTCATTTTGTACGGCATGGGAGCCGCGTGAGCGGCGAATTTTTTGAAAATGTTGGTCGCGCTCGCCCCCATTTTGTCCGGGACGGACTCCCCGCTGGCCTCCATTTGGTCCAAGCCCGGCTGCCGTCCCTGCAGCCGTGCTGCCCCTGTGCAAATACACTTCCAAATACACAAATACATCATAAATATACAGGGAATATATATATATTATAAACACAAGTTGTTGTTGTTGGTGGTGGTGGTCTGATGATAAAGACCGCCACTCTGGCATCACTCCGGCATGACTGGGTGCAAGCTGGGAACCCTGGCTGCACCCTGGCATCATTCTGGGTTGACTGCGGGATCACTGGGGACACTCGGTTGGCTACTTGCCGCCATCTGACCAAGATGGCGGCAGCGGCGCAGCCGCCATTTTTCCAAAATGTAGGCCTGGCTGTCCTCCATTTTGTCCAAGGTGGTGGCCAAGCTGGCCTCCATTTTGTCCAATGAGGTAGCCAAGCTGGCCTCCATTTTGTCCAATGAGGTAGCCAAGCTGGCCTCCATTTTGTCCAAGGCGGTGGCGACGCGGGCCTCATTTTGTACGGCATGGGAGCCGCGTGAGCGGCGAATTTTTTGAAAATGTTGGTCGCGCTCGCCCCCATTTTGTCCGGGACGGACTCCCCGCTGGCCTCCATTTGGTCCAAGCCCGGCTGCCGTCCCTGCAGCCGTGCTGCCCCTGTGCAAATACACTTCCAAATACACAAATACATCATAAATATACAGGGAATATATATATATTATAAACACAAGTTGTTGTTGTTGGTGGTGGTGGTCTGATGATAAAGACCGCCACTCTGGCATCACTCCGGCATGACTGGGTGCAAGCTGGGAACCCTGGCTGCACCCTGGCATCATTCTGGGTTGACTGCGGGATCACTGGGGACACTCGGTTGGCTACTTGCCGCCATCTGACCAAGATGGCGGCAGCGGCGCAGCCGCCATTTTTCCAAAATGTAGGCCTGGCTGTCCTCCATTTTGTCCAAGGTGGTGGCCAAGCTGGCCTCCATTTTGTCCAATGAGGTAGCCAAGCTGGCCTCCATTTTGTCCAAGGCGGTGGCGACGCGGGCCTCATTTTGTACGGCATGGGAGCCGCGTGAGCGGCGAATTTTTTGAAAATGTTGGTCGCGCTCGCCCCCATTTTGTCCGGGACGGACTCCCCGCTGGCCTCCATTTGGTCCAAGCACGGCTGCCGTACCTGCAGCCGTGCTGCCCCTGTGCAAATACACTTCCAAATATACAAATACATCATAAATATACAGGTAATATATATATATTATAAACACAAGTTGTTGTTGGTGGTGGTGGTGGTCTGATGATAAAGACCGCCACTCTGGCATCACTCCGGCATGACTGGGTGCAAGCTGGGAACCCTGGCTGCACCCTGGCATCATTCTGGGTTGACTGCGGGATCACTGGGGACACTCGGTTGGCTACTTGCCGCCATCTGACCAAGATGGCGGCAGCGGCGCAGCCGCCATTTTTCCAAAATGTAGGCCTGGCTGTCCTCCATTTTGTCCAAGGTGGTGGCCAAGCTGGCCTCCATTTTGTCCAATGAGGTAGCCAAGCTGGCCTCCATTTTGTCCAATGAGGTAGCCAAGCTGGCCTCCATTTTGTCCAAGGCGGTGGCGACGCGGGCCTCATTTTGTACGGCATGGGAGCCGCGTGAGCGGCGAATTTTTTGAAAATGTTGGTCGCGCTCGCCCCCATTTTGTCCGGGACGGACTCCCCGCTGGCCTCCATTTGGTCCAAGCCCGGCTGCCGTCCCTGCAGCCGTGCTGCCCCTGTGCAAATACACTTCCAAATACACAAATACATCATAAATATACAGGGAATATATATATATTATAAACACAAGTTGTTGTTGTTGGTGGTGGTGGTCTGATGATAAAGACCGCCACTCTGGCATCACTCCGGCATGACTGGGTGCAAGCTGGGAACCCTGGCTGCACCCTGGCATCATTCTGGGTTGACTGCGGGATCACTGGGGTCACTCGGTTGGCTCCTTGCCGCCATCTGACCAAGATGGCGGCAGCGGCGCAGCCGCCATTTTTCCAAAATGTAGGCCTGGCTGTCCTCCATTTCGTCCAAGGTGGTGGCCAAGTTGGCCTCCATTTTGTCCAATGAGGTAGCCAAGCTGGCCTCCATTTTGTCCAAGGCGGTGGCGACGCGGGCCTCATTTTGTACGGCATGGGAGCCGCGTGAGCGGCGAATTTTTTGAAAATGTTGGTCGCGCTCGCCCCCATTTTGTCCGGGACGGACTCCCCGCTGGCCTCCATTTGGTCCAAGCCCGGCTGCCGTCCCTGCAGCCGTGCTGCCCCTGTGCAAATACACTTCCAAATATACAAATACATCATAAATATACAGGTAATATATATATATTATAAACACAAGTTGTTGTTGTTGGTGGTGGTGGTCTGATGATAAAGACCGCCACTCTGGCATCACTCCGGCATGACTGGGTGCAAGCTGGGAACCCTGGCTGCACCCTGGCATCATTCTGGGTTGACTGCGGGATCACTGGGGACACTCGGTTGGCTACTTGCCGCCATCTGACCAAGATGGCGGCAGCGGCGCAGCCGCCATTTTTCCAAAATGTAGGCCTGGCTGTCCTCCATTTTGTCCAAGGTGGTGGCCAAGCTGGCCTCCATTTCGTCCAAGGTGGTGGCCAAGCTGGCCTCCATTTTGTCCAATGAGGTAGCCAAGCTGGCCTCCATTTTGTCCAAGGTGGTGGCGACGCGGGCCTCATCTTGTACGGCATGGGAGCCGCGTGAGCGGCGAATTTTTTGAAAATGTTGGTCGCGCTCGCCCCCATTTTGTCCGGGACGGACTCCCCGCTGGCCTCCATTTGGTCCAAGCACGGCTGCCGTACCTGCAGCCGTGCTGCCCCTGTGCAAATACACTTCCAAATACACAAATACATCATAAATATACAGGTAATATATATATATTATAAACACAAGTTGTTGTTGGTGGTGGTGGTGGTCTGATGATAAAGACCGCCACTCTGGCATCACTCCGGCATTGACTGGGTGCAAGCTGGGAACCCTGGCTGCACCCTGGCATCATTCTGGGTTGACTGCGGGATCACTGGGGACACTCTGTTGGCTACTTGCCGCCATCTGACCAAGATGGCGGCTGGCGCAGCCGCCATTTTTCCAAAATGTAGGCCTGGCTGTCCTCCATTTTGTCCAAGGTGGTGGCCAAGCTGGCCTCCATTTCGTCCAAGGTGGTGGCCAAGCTGGCCTCCATTTTGTCCAATGAGGTAGCCAAGCTGGCCTCCATTTTGTCCAAGGCGGTGGCGACGCGGGCCTCATCTTGTACGGCATGGGAGCCGCGTGAGCGGCGAATTTTTTGAAAATGTTGGTCGCGCTCGCCCCCATTTTGTCCGGGACGGACTCCCCGCTGGCCTCCATTTGGTCCAAGCACGGCTGCCGTACCTGCAGCCGTGCTGCCCCTGTGCAAATACACTTCCAAATACACAAATACATCATAAATATACAGGTAATATATATATATTATAAACACAAGTTGTTGTTGGTGGTGGTCTGATGATAAAGACCGCCACTCTGGCATCACTCCGGCATTGACTGGGTGCAAGCTGGGAACCCTGGCTGCACCCTGGCATCATTCTGGGTTGACTGCGGGATCACTGGGGACACTCTGTTGGCTACTTGCCGCCATCTGACCAAGATGGCGGCTGGCGCAGCCGCCATTTTTCCAAAATGTAGGCCTGGCTGTCCTCCATTTTGTCCAAGGTGGTGGCCAAGCTGGCCTCCATTTCGTCCAAGGTGGTGGCCAAGCTGGCCTCCATTTTGTCCAATGAGGTAGCCAAGCTGGCCTCCATTTTGTCCAAGGTGGTGGCGACGCGGGCCTCATCTTGTACGGCATGGGAGCCGCGTGAGCGGCGAATTTTTTGAAAATGTTGGTCGCGCTCGCCCCCATTTTGTCCGGGACGGACTCCCCGCTGGCCTCCATTTGGTCCAAGCACGGCTGCCGTACCTGCAGCCGTGCTGCCCCTGTGCAAATACACTTCCAAATATACAAATACATCATAAATATACAGGTAATATATATATATTATAAACACAAGTTGTTGTTGTTGGTGGTGGTGGTCTGATGATAAAGACCGCCACTCTGGCATCACTCCGGCATGACTGGGTGCAAGCTGGGAACCCTGGCTGCACCCTGGCATCATTCTGGGTTGACTGCGGGATCACTGGGGACACTCGGTTGGCTACTTGCCGCCATCTGACCAAGATGGCGGCAGCGGCGCAGCCGCCATTTTTCCAAAATGTAGGCCTGGCTGTCCTCCATTTTGTCCAAGGTGGTGGCCAAGCTGGCCTCCATTTTGTCCAATGAGGTAGCCAAGCTGGCCTCCATTTTGTCCAATGAGGTAGCCAAGCTGGCCTCCATTTTGTCCAAGGCGGTGGCGACGCGGGCCTCATTTTGTACGGCATGGGAGCCGCGTGAGCGGCGAATTTTTTGAAAATGTTGGTCGCGCTCGCCCCCATTTTGTCCGGGACGGACTCCCCGCTGGCCTCCATTTGGTCCAAGCCCGGCTGCCGTCCCTGCAGCCGTGCTGCCCCTGTGCAAATACACTTCCAAATACACAAATACATCATAAATATACAGGGAATATATATATATTATAAACACAAGTTGTTGTTGTTGGTGGTGGTGGTCTGATGATAAAGACCGCCACTCTGGCATCACTCCGGCATGACTGGGTGCAAGCTGGGAACCCTGGCTGCACCCTGGCATCATTCTGGGTTGACTGCGGGATCACTGGGGACACTCGGTTGGCTACTTGCCGCCATCTGACCAAGATGGCGGCAGCGGCGCAGCCGCCATTTTTCCAAAATGTAGGCCTGGCTGTCCTCCATTTTGTCCAAGGTGGTGGCCAAGCTGGCCTCCATTTTGTCCAATGAGGTAGCCAAGCTGGCCTCCATTTTGTCCAAGGCGGTGGCGACGCGGGCCTCATTTTGTACGGCATGGGAGCCGCGTGAGCGGCGAATTTTTTGAAAATGTTGGTCGCGCTCGCCCCCATTTTGTCCGGGACGGACTCCCCGCTGGCCTCCATTTGGTCCAAGCACGGCTGCCGTACCTGCAGCCGTGCTGCCCCTGTGCAAATACACTTCCAAATATACAAATACATCATAAATATACAGGTAATATATATATATTATAAACACAAGTTGTTGTTGGTGGTGGTGGTGGTCTGATGATAAAGACCGCCACTCTGGCATCACTCCGGCATGACTGGGTGCAAGCTGGGAACCCTGGCTGCACCCTGGCATCATTCTGGGTTGACTGCGGGATCACTGGGGACACTCGGTTGGCTACTTGCCGCCATCTGACCAAGATGGCGGCAGCGGCGCAGCCGCCATTTTTCCAAAATGTAGGCCTGGCTGTCCTCCATTTTGTCCAAGGTGGTGGCCAAGCTGGCCTCCATTTTGTCCAATGAGGTAGCCAAGCTGGCCTCCATTTTGTCCAATGAGGTAGCCAAGCTGGCCTCCATTTTGTCCAAGGCGGTGGCGACGCGGGCCTCATTTTGTACGGCATGGGAGCCGCGTGAGCGGCGAATTTTTTGAAAATGTTGGTCGCGCTCGCCCCCATTTTGTCCGGGACGGACTCCCCGCTGGCCTCCATTTGGTCCAAGCCCGGCTGCCGTCCCTGCAGCCGTGCTGCCCCTGTGCAAATACACTTCCAAATACACAAATACATCATAAATATACAGGGAATATATATATATTATAAACACAAGTTGTTGTTGTTGGTGGTGGTGGTCTGATGATAAAGACCGCCACTCTGGCATCACTCCGGCATGACTGGGTGCAAGCTGGGAACCCTGGCTGCACCCTGGCATCATTCTGGGTTGACTGCGGGATCACTGGGGTCACTCGGTTGGCTCCTTGCCGCCATCTGACCAAGATGGCGGCAGCGGCGCAGCCGCCATTTTTCCAAAATGTAGGCCTGGCTGTCCTCCATTTCGTCCAAGGTGGTGGCCAAGTTGGCCTCCATTTTGTCCAATGAGGTAGCCAAGCTGGCCTCCATTTTGTCCAAGGCGGTGGCGACGCGGGCCTCATTTTGTACGGCATGGGAGCCGCGTGAGCGGCGAATTTTTTGAAAATGTTGGTCGCGCTCGCCCCCATTTTGTCCGGGACGGACTCCCCGCTGGCCTCCATTTGGTCCAAGCACGGCTGCCGTCCCTGCAGCCGTGCTGCCCCTGTGCAAATACACTTCCAAATATACAAATACATCATAAATATACAGGTAATATATATATATTATAAACACAAGTTGTTGTTGTTGGTGGTGGTGGTCTGATGATAAAGACCGCCACTCTGGCATCACTCCGGCATGACTGGGTGCAAGCTGGGAACCCTGGCTGCACCCTGGCATCATTCTGGGTTGACTGCGGGATCACTGGGGACACTCGGTTGGCTACTTGCCGCCATCTGACCAAGATGGCGGCAGCGGCGCAGCCGCCATTTTTCCAAAATGTAGGCCTGGCTGTCCTCCATTTTGTCCAAGGTGGTGGCCAAGCTGGCCTCCATTTTGTCCAATGAGGTAGCCAAGCTGGCCTCCATTTTGTCCAATGAGGTAGCCAAGCTGGCCTCCATTTTGTCCAAGGCGGTGGCGACGCGGGCCTCATTTTGTACGGCATGGGAGCCGCGTGAGCGGCGAATTTTTTGAAAATGTTGGTCGCGCTCGCCCCCATTTTGTCCGGGACGGACTCCCCGCTGGCCTCCATTTGGTCCAAGCCCGGCTGCCGTCCCTGCAGCCGTGCTGCCCCTGTGCAAATACACTTCCAAATACACAAATACATCATAAATATACAGGGAATATATATATATTATAAACACAAGTTGTTGTTGTTGGTGGTGGTGGTCTGATGATAAAGACCGCCACTCTGGCATCACTCCGGCATGACTGGGTGCAAGCTGGGAACCCTGGCTGCACCCTGGCATCATTCTGGGTTGACTGCGGGATCACTGGGGTCACTCGGTTGGCTCCTTGCCGCCATCTGACCAAGATGGCGGCAGCGGCGCAGCCGCCATTTTTCCAAAATGTAGGCCTGGCTGTCCTCCATTTTGTCCAAGGTGGTGGCCAAGCTGGCCTCCATTTTGTCCAATGAGGTAGCCAAGCTGGCCTCCATTTTGTCCAATGAGGTAGCCAAGCTGGCCTCCATTTTGTCCAAGGCGGTGGCGACGCGGGCCTCATTTTGTACGGCATGGGAGCCGCGTGAGCGGCGAATTTTTTGAAAATGTTGGTCGCGCTCGCCCCCATTTTGTCCGGGACGGACTCCCCGCTGGCCTCCATTTGGTCCAAGCCCGGCTGCCGTCCCTGCAGCCGTGCTGCCCCTGTGCAAATACACTTCCAAATATACAAATACATCATAAATATACAGGGAATATATATATATTATAAACACAAGTTGTTGTTGTTGGTGGTGGTGGTCTGATGATAAAGACCGCCACTCTGGCATCACTCCGGCATGACTGGGTGCAAGCTGGGAACCCTGGCTGCACCCTGGCATCATTCTGGGTTGACTGCGGGATCACTGGGGACACTCGGTTGGCTACTTGCCGCCATCTGACCAAGATGGCGGCAGCGGCGCAGCCGCCATTTTTCCAAAATGTAGGCCTGGCTGTCCTCCATTTTGTCCAAGGTGGTGGCCAAGCTGGCCTCCATTTTGTCCAATGAGGTAGCCAAGCTGGCCTCCATTTTGTCCAATGAGGTAGCCAAGCTGGCCTCCATTTTGTCCAAGGCGGTGGCGACGCGGGCCTCATTTTGTACGGCATGGGAGCCGCGTGAGCGGCGAATTTTTTGAAAATGTTGGTCGCGCTCGCCCCCATTTTGTCCGGGACGGACTCCCCGCTGGCCTCCATTTGGTCCAAGCCCGGCTGCCGTCCCTGCAGCCGTGCTGCCCCTGTGCAAATACACTTCCAAATACACAAATACATCATAAATATACAGGGAATATATATATATTATAAACACAAGTTGTTGTTGTTGGTGGTGGTGGTCTGATGATAAAGACCGCCACTCTGGCATCACTCCGGCATGACTGGGTGCAAGCTGGGAACCCTGGCTGCACCCTGGCATCATTCTGGGTTGACTGCGGGATCACTGGGGACACTCGGTTGGCTACTTGCCGCCATCTGACCAAGATGGCGGCAGCGGCGCAGCCGCCATTTTTCCAAAATGTAGGCCTGGCTGTCCTCCATTTTGTCCAAGGTGGTGGCCAAGCTGGCCTCCATTTTGTCCAATGAGGTAGCCAAGCTGGCCTCCATTTTGTCCAAGGCGGTGGCGACGCGGGCCTCATTTTGTACGGCATGGGAGCCGCGTGAGCGGCGAATTTTTTGAAAATGTTGGTCGCGCTCGCCCCCATTTTGTCCGGGACGGACTCCCCGCTGGCCTCCATTTGGTCCAAGCACGGCTGCCGTACCTGCAGCCGTGCTGCCCCTGTGCAAATACACTTCCAAATATACAAATACATCATAAATATACAGGTAATATATATATATTATAAACACAAGTTGTTGTTGGTGGTGGTGGTGGTCTGATGATAAAGACCGCCACTCTGGCATCACTCCGGCATGACTGGGTGCAAGCTGGGAACCCTGGCTGCACCCTGGCATCATTCTGGGTTGACTGCGGGATCACTGGGGACACTCGGTTGGCTACTTGCCGCCATCTGACCAAGATGGCGGCAGCGGCGCAGCCGCCATTTTTCCAAAATGTAGGCCTGGCTGTCCTCCATTTTGTCCAAGGTGGTGGCCAAGCTGGCCTCCATTTTGTCCAATGAGGTAGCCAAGCTGGCCTCCATTTTGTCCAATGAGGTAGCCAAGCTGGCCTCCATTTTGTCCAAGGCGGTGGCGACGCGGGCCTCATTTTGTACGGCATGGGAGCCGCGTGAGCGGCGAATTTTTTGAAAATGTTGGTCGCGCTCGCCCCCATTTTGTCCGGGACGGACTCCCCGCTGGCCTCCATTTGGTCCAAGCCCGGCTGCCGTCCCTGCAGCCGTGCTGCCCCTGTGCAAATACACTTCCAAATACACAAATACATCATAAATATACAGGGAATATATATATATTATAAACACAAGTTGTTGTTGTTGGTGGTGGTGGTCTGATGATAAAGACCGCCACTCTGGCATCACTCCGGCATGACTGGGTGCAAGCTGGGAACCCTGGCTGCACCCTGGCATCATTCTGGGTTGACTGCGGGATCACTGGGGTCACTCGGTTGGCTCCTTGCCGCCATCTGACCAAGATGGCGGCAGCGGCGCAGCCGCCATTTTTCCAAAATGTAGGCCTGGCTGTCCTCCATTTCGTCCAAGGTGGTGGCCAAGTTGGCCTCCATTTTGTCCAATGAGGTAGCCAAGCTGGCCTCCATTTTGTCCAAGGCGGTGGCGACGCGGGCCTCATTTTGTACGGCATGGGAGCCGCGTGAGCGGCGAATTTTTTGAAAATGTTGGTCGCGCTCGCCCCCATTTTGTCCGGGACGGACTCCCCGCTGGCCTCCATTTGGTCCAAGCCCGGCTGCCGTCCCTGCAGCCGTGCTGCCCCTGTGCAAATACACTTCCAAATATACAAATACATCATAAATATACAGGTAATATATATATATTATAAACACAAGTTGTTGTTGTTGGTGGTGGTGGTCTGATGATAAAGACCGCCACTCTGGCATCACTCCGGCATGACTGGGTGCAAGCTGGGAACCCTGGCTGCACCCTGGCATCATTCTGGGTTGACTGCGGGATCACTGGGGACACTCGGTTGGCTACTTGCCGCCATCTGACCAAGATGGCGGCAGCGGCGCAGCCGCCATTTTTCCAAAATGTAGGCCTGGCTGTCCTCCATTTTGTCCAAGGTGGTGGCCAAGCTGGCCTCCATTTCGTCCAAGGTGGTGGCCAAGCTGGCCTCCATTTTGTCCAATGAGGTAGCCAAGCTGGCCTCCATTTTGTCCAAGGTGGTGGCGACGCGGGCCTCATCTTGTACGGCATGGGAGCCGCGTGAGCGGCGAATTTTTTGAAAATGTTGGTCGCGCTCGCCCCCATTTTGTCCGGGACGGACTCCCCGCTGGCCTCCATTTGGTCCAAGCACGGCTGCCGTACCTGCAGCCGTGCTGCCCCTGTGCAAATACACTTCCAAATACACAAATACATCATAAATATACAGGTAATATATATATATTATAAACACAAGTTGTTGTTGGTGGTGGTGGTGGTCTGATGATAAAGACCGCCACTCTGGCATCACTCCGGCATTGACTGGGTGCAAGCTGGGAACCCTGGCTGCACCCTGGCATCATTCTGGGTTGACTGCGGGATCACTGGGGACACTCTGTTGGCTACTTGCCGCCATCTGACCAAGATGGCGGCTGGCGCAGCCGCCATTTTTCCAAAATGTAGGCCTGGCTGTCCTCCATTTTGTCCAAGGTGGTGGCCAAGCTGGCCTCCATTTCGTCCAAGGTGGTGGCCAAGCTGGCCTCCATTTTGTCCAATGAGGTAGCCAAGCTGGCCTCCATTTTGTCCAAGGCGGTGGCGACGCGGGCCTCATCTTGTACGGCATGGGAGCCGCGTGAGCGGCGAATTTTTTGAAAATGTTGGTCGCGCTCGCCCCCATTTTGTCCGGGACGGACTCCCCGCTGGCCTCCATTTGGTCCAAGCACGGCTGCCGTACCTGCAGCCGTGCTGCCCCTGTGCAAATACACTTCCAAATACACAAATACATCATAAATATACAGGTAATATATATATATTATAAACACAAGTTGTTGTTGGTGGTGGTCTGATGATAAAGACCGCCACTCTGGCATCACTCCGGCATTGACTGGGTGCAAGCTGGGAACCCTGGCTGCACCCTGGCATCATTCTGGGTTGACTGCGGGATCACTGGGGACACTCTGTTGGCTACTTGCCGCCATCTGACCAAGATGGCGGCTGGCGCAGCCGCCATTTTTCCAAAATGTAGGCCTGGCTGTCCTCCATTTTGTCCAAGGTGGTGGCCAAGCTGGCCTCCATTTCGTCCAAGGTGGTGGCCAAGCTGGCCTCCATTTTGTCCAATGAGGTAGCCAAGCTGGCCTCCATTTTGTCCAAGGTGGTGGCGACGCGGGCCTCATCTTGTACGGCATGGGAGCCGCGTGAGCGGCGAATTTTTTGAAAATGTTGGTCGCGCTCGCCCCCATTTTGTCCGGGACGGACTCCCCGCTGGCCTCCATTTGGTCCAAGCACGGCTGCCGTACCTGCAGCCGTGCTGCCCCTGTGCAAATACACTTCCAAATATACAAATACATCATAAATATACAGGTAATATATATATATTATAAACACAAGTTGTTGTTGTTGGTGGTGGTGGTCTGATGATAAAGACCGCCACTCTGGCATCACTCCGGCATGACTGGGTGCAAGCTGGGAACCCTGGCTGCACCCTGGCATCATTCTGGGTTGACTGCGGGATCACTGGGGACACTCGGTTGGCTACTTGCCGCCATCTGACCAAGATGGCGGCAGCGGCGCAGCCGCCATTTTTCCAAAATGTAGGCCTGGCTGTCCTCCATTTTGTCCAAGGTGGTGGCCAAGCTGGCCTCCATTTTGTCCAATGAGGTAGCCAAGCTGGCCTCCATTTTGTCCAATGAGGTAGCCAAGCTGGCCTCCATTTTGTCCAAGGCGGTGGCGACGCGGGCCTCATTTTGTACGGCATGGGAGCCGCGTGAGCGGCGAATTTTTTGAAAATGTTGGTCGCGCTCGCCCCCATTTTGTCCGGGACGGACTCCCCGCTGGCCTCCATTTGGTCCAAGCCCGGCTGCCGTCCCTGCAGCCGTGCTGCCCCTGTGCAAATACACTTCCAAATATACAAATACATCATAAATATACAGGTAATATATATATATTATAAACACAAGTTGTTGTTGTTGGTGGTGGTGGTCTGATGATAAAGACCGCCACTCTGGCATCACTCCGGCATGACTGGGTGCAAGCTGGGAACCCTGGCTGCACCCTGGCATCATTCTGGGTTGACTGCGGGATCACTGGGGACACTCTGTTGGCTACTTGCCGCCATCTGACCAAGATGGCGGCTGGCGCAGCCGCCATTTTTCCAAAATGTAGGCCTGGCTGTCCTCCATTTTGTCCAAGGTGGTGGCCAAGCTGGCCTCCATTTCGTCCAAGGTGGTGGCCAAGCTGGCCTCCATTTTGTCCAATGAGGTAGCCAAGCTGGCCTCCATTTTGTCCAAGGTGGTGGCGACGCGGGCCTCATCTTGTACGGCATGGGAGCCGCGTGAGCGGCGAATTTTTTGAAAATGTTGGTCGCGCTCGCCCCCATTTTGTCCGGGACGGACTCCCCGCTGGCCTCCATTTGGTCCAAGCACGGCTGCCGTACCTGCAGCCGTGCTGCCCCTGTGCAAATACACTTCCAAATATACAAATACATCATAAATATACAGGTAATATATATATATTATAAACACAAGTTGTTGTTGTTGGTGGTGGTGGTCTGATGATAAAGACCGCCACTCTGGCATCACTCCGGCATGACTGGGTGCAAGCTGGGAACCCTGGCTGCACCCTGGCATCATTCTGGGTTGACTGCGGGATCACTGGGGACACTCGGTTGGCTACTTGCCGCCATCTGACCAAGATGGCGGCAGCGGCGCAGCCGCCATTTTTCCAAAATGTAGGCCTGGCTGACCTCCATTTCGTCCAAGGTGGTGGCCAAGTTGGCCTCCATTTTGTCCAATGAGGTAGCCAAGCTGGCCTCCATTTTATCCAAGGTGGTGGCGAGGCGGGCCTCATTTTGTACGGCAAGGGAGCCGCGAGAGCGGCGACTTTTTTGAAAATGTTGGTCGCGCTCGCCCCCATTTTGTCCGGGACGGACTCCCCGCTGGCCTCCATTTGGTCCAAGCCCGGCTGCCGTACCTGCAGCCGTGCTGCCCCTGTGCAAATACACTTCAAAATATGTAAATACATCATAAATATACAGGTAATATATATATATTATAAACACAAGTTGTTGTTGGTGGTGGTCTGATGATAAAGACCGCCACTCTGGCATCATTCTGGCATGACTGGGTGCAACCTGGGAACCCAGGCTGCACCCTGGCATCATTCTGGGTTGACTGCGGGATCACTGGGGACACTCGGTTGGCTACCTGCCGCCATCTGACCAAGATGGCGGCTGGCGCAGCCGCCATTTTTCCAAAATGTAGGCCTGGCTGACCTCCATTTCGTCCAAGGTGGTGGCCAAGTTGGCCTCCATTTTGTCCAATGAGGTAGCCAAGCTGGCCTCCATTTTATCCAAGGTGGTGGCGAGGCGGGCCTCATTTTGTACGGCAAGGGAGCCGCGAGAGCGGCGACTTTTTTGAAAATGTTGGTCGCGCTCGCCCCCATTTTGTCCGGGACGGACTCCCCGCTGGCCTCCATTTGGTCCAAGCCCGGCTGCCGTACCTGCAGCCGTGCTGCCCCTGTGCAAATACACTTCAAAATATGTAAATACATCATAAATATACAGGTAATATATATATATTATAAACACAAGTTGTTGTTGGTGGTGGTGGTGGTCTGATGATAAAGACCGCCACTCTGGCATCATTCTGGCATGACTGGGTGCAACCTGGGAACCCAGGCTGCACCCTGGCATCATTCTGGGTTGACTGCGGGATCACTGGGGACACTCGGTTGGCTACCTGCCGCCATCTGACCAAGATGGCGGCTGGCGCAGCCGCCATTTTTCCAAAATGTAGGCCTGGCTGACCTCCATTTCGTCCAAGGTGGTGGCCAAGTTGGCCTCCATTTTGTCCAATGAGGTAGCCAAGCTGGCCTCCATTTTGTCCAAGGTGGTGGCGAGGCGGGCCTCATTTTGTACGGCATGGGAGCCGCGTGAGCGGCGACTTTTTTGAAAATGTTGGTCGCGCTCGCCCCCATTTTGTCCGGGACGGACTCCCCGCTGGCCTCCATTTGGTCCAAGCCCGGCTGCCGTACCTGCAGCCGTGCTGCCCCTGTGCAAATACACTTCAAAATATGTAAATACATCATAAATATACAGGTAATATATATATATTATAAACACAAGTTGTTGTTGGTGGTGGTCTGATGATAAAGACCGCCACTCTGGCATCATTCTGGCATGACTGGGTGCAACCTGGGAACCCAGGCTGCACCCTGGCATCATTCTGGGTTGACTGCGGGATCACTGGGGACACTCGGTTGGCTACCTGCCGCCATCTGACCAAGATGGCGGCTGGCGCAGCCGCCATTTTTCCAAAATGTAGGCCTGGCTGACCTCCATTTCGTCCAAGGTGGTGGCCAAGTTGGCCTCCATTTTGTCCAATGAGGTAGCCAAGCTGGCCTCCATTTTATCCAAGGTGGTGGCGAGGCGGGCCTCATTTTGTACGGCAAGGGAGCCGCGAGAGCGGCGACTTTTTTGAAAATGTTGGTCGCGCTCGCCCCCATTTTGTCCGGGACGGACTCCCCGCTGGCCTCCATTTGGTCCAAGCCCGGCTGCCGTACCTGCAGCCGTGCTGCCCCTGTGCAAATACACTTCAAAATATGTAAATACATCATAAATATACAGGTAATATATATATATTATAAACACAAGTTGTTGTTGGTGGTGGTGGTGGTCTGATGATAAAGACCGCCACTCTGGCATCATTCTGGCATGACTGGGTGCAACCTGGGAACCCAGGCTGCACCCAGGCATCATTCTGGGTTGACTGCGGGATCACTGGGGACACTCGGTTGGCTACCTGCCGCCATCTGACCAAGATGGCGGCTGGCGCAGCCGCCATTTTTCCAAAATGTAGGCCTGGCTGACCTCCATTTCGTCCAAGGTGGTGGCCAAGTTGGCCTCCATTTTGTCCAATGAGGTAGCCAAGCTGGCCTCCATTTTATCCAAGGTGGTGGCGAGGCGGGCCTCATTTTGTACGGCAAGGGAGCCGCGAGAGCGGCGACTTTTTTGAAAATGTTGGTCGCGCTCGCCCCCATTTTGTCCGGGACGGACTCCCCGCTGGCCTCCATTTGGTCCAAGCCCGGCTGCCGTACCTGCAGCCGTGCTGCCCCTGTGCAAATACACTTCAAAATATGTAAATACATCATAAATATACAGGTAATATATATATATTATAAACACAAGTTGTTGTTGGTGGTGGTCTGATGATAAAGACCGCCACTCTGGCATCATTCTGGCATGACTGGGTGCAACCTGGGAACCCAGGCTGCACCCTGGCATCATTCTGGGTTGACTGCGGGATCACTGGGGACACTCGGTTGGCTACCTGCCGCCATCTGACCAAGATGGCGGCTGGCGCAGCCGCCATTTTTCCAAAATGTAGGCCTGGCTGACCTCCATTTCGTCCAAGGTGGTGGCCAAGTTGGCCTCCATTTTGTCCAATGAGGTAGCCAAGCTGGCCTCCATTTTATCCAAGGTGGTGGCGAGGCGGGCCTCATTTTGTACGGCAAGGGAGCCGCGAGAGCGGCGACTTTTTTGAAAATGTTGGTCGCGCTCGCCCCCATTTTGTCCGGGACGGACTCCCCGCTGGCCTCCATTTGGTCCAAGCCCGGCTGCCGTACCTGCAGCCGTGCTGCCCCTGTGCAAATACACTTCAAAATATGTAAATACATCATAAATATACAGGTAATATATATATATTATAAACACAAGTTGTTGTTGGTGGTGGTGGTGGTCTGATGATAAAGACCGCCACTCTGGCATCATTCTGGCATGACTGGGTGCAACCTGGGAACCCAGGCTGCACCCTGGCATCATTCTGGGTTGACTGCGGGATCACTGGGGACACTCGGTTGGCTACCTGCCGCCATCTGACCAAGATGGCGGCTGGCGCAGCCGCCATTTTTCCAAAATGTAGGCCTGGCTGACCTCCATTTCGTCCAAGGTGGTGGCCAAGTTGGCCTCCATTTTGTCCAATGAGGTAGCCAAGCTGGCCTCCATTTTATCCAAGGTGGTGGCGAGGCGGGCCTCATTTTGTACGGCAAGGGAGCCGCGAGAGCGGCGACTTTTTTGAAAATGTTGGTCGCGCTCGCCCCCATTTTGTCCGGGACGGACTCCCCGCTGGCCTCCATTTGGTCCAAGCCCGGCTGCCGTACCTGCAGCCGTGCTGCCCCTGTGCAAATACACTTCAAAATATGTAAATACATCATAAATATACAGGTAATATATATATATTATAAACACAAGTTGTTGTTGGTGGTGGTCTGATGATAAAGACCGCCACTCTGGCATCATTCTGGCATGACTGGGTGCAACCTGGGAACCCAGGCTGCACCCTGGCATCATTCTGGGTTGACTGCGGGATCACTGGGGACACTCGGTTGGCTACCTGCCGCCATCTGACCAAGATGGCGGCTGGCGCAGCCGCCATTTTTCCAAAATGTAGGCCTGGCTGACCTCCATTTCGTCCAAGGTGGTGGCCAAGTTGGCCTCCATTTTGTCCAATGAGGTAGCCAAGCTGGCCTCCATTTTATCCAAGGTGGTGGCGAGGCGGGCCTCATTTTGTACGGCAAGGGAGCCGCGAGAGCGGCGACTTTTTTGAAAATGTTGGTCGCGCTCGCCCCCATTTTGTCCGGGACGGACTCCCCGCTGGCCTCCATTTGGTCCAAGCCCGGCTGCCGTACCTGCAGCCGTGCTGCCCCTGTGCAAATACACTTCAAAATATGTAAATACATCATAAATATACAGGTAATATATATATATTATAAACACAAGTTGTTGTTGGTGGTGGTGGTGGTCTGATGATAAAGACCGCCACTCTGGCATCATTCTGGCATGACTGGGTGCAACCTGGGAACCCAGGCTGCACCCTGGCATCATTCTGGGTTGACTGCGGGATCACTGGGGACACTCGGTTGGCTACCTGCCGCCATCTGACCAAGATGGCGGCTGGCGCAGCCGCCATTTTTCCAAAATGTAGGCCTGGCTGACCTCCATTTCGTCCAAGGTGGTGGCCAAGTTGGCCTCCATTTTGTCCAATGAGGTAGCCAAGCTGGCCTCCATTTTGTCCAAGGTGGTGGCGAGGCGGGCCTCATTTTGTACGGCATGGGAGCCGCGTGAGCGGCGACTTTTTTGAAAATGTTGGTCGCGCTCGCCCCCATTTTGTCCGGGACGGACTCCCCGCTGGCCTCCATTTGGTCCAAGCCCGGCTGCCGTACCTGCAGCCGTGCTGCCCCTGTGCAAATACACTTCAAAATATGTAAATACATCATAAATATACAGGTAATATATATATATTATAAACACAAGTTGTTGTTGGTGGTGGTCTGATGATAAAGACCGCCACTCTGGCATCATTCTGGCATGACTGGGTGCAACCTGGGAACCCAGGCTGCACCCTGGCATCATTCTGGGTTGACTGCGGGATCACTGGGGACACTCGGTTGGCTACCTGCCGCCATCTGACCAAGATGGCGGCTGGCGCAGCCGCCATTTTTCCAAAATGTAGGCCTGGCTGACCTCCATTTCGTCCAAGGTGGTGGCCAAGTTGGCCTCCATTTTGTCCAATGAGGTAGCCAAGCTGGCCTCCATTTTATCCAAGGTGGTGGCGAGGCGGGCCTCATTTTGTACGGCAAGGGAGCCGCGAGAGCGGCGACTTTTTTGAAAATGTTGGTCGCGCTCGCCCCCATTTTGTCCGGGACGGACTCCCCGCTGGCCTCCATTTGGTCCAAGCCCGGCTGCCGTACCTGCAGCCGTGCTGCCCCTGTGCAAATACACTTCAAAATATGTAAATACATCATAAATATACAGGTAATATATATATATTATAAACACAAGTTGTTGTTGGTGGTGGTGGTGGTCTGATGATAAAGACCGCCACTCTGGCATCATTCTGGCATGACTGGGTGCAACCTGGGAACCCAGGCTGCACCCTGGCATCATTCTGGGTTGACTGCGGGATCACTGGGGACACTCGGTTGGCTACCTGCCGCCATCTGACCAAGATGGCGGCTGGCGCAGCCGCCATTTTTCCAAAATGTAGGCCTGGCTGACCTCCATTTCGTCCAAGGTGGTGGCCAAGTTGGCCTCCATTTTGTCCAATGAGGTAGCCAAGCTGGCCTCCATTTTGTCCAAGGTGGTGGCGAGGCGGGCCTCATTTTGTACGGCATGGGAGCCGCGTGAGCGGCGACTTTTTTGAAAATGTTGGTCGCGCTCGCCCCCATTTTGTCCGGGACGGACTCCCCGCTGGCCTCCATTTGGTCCAAGCCCGGCTGCCGTACCTGCAGCCGTGCTGCCCCTGTGCAAATACACTTCAAAATATGTAAATACATCATAAATATACAGGTAATATATATATATTATAAACACAAGTTGTTGTTGGTGGTGGTCTGATGATAAAGACCGCCACTCTGGCATCATTCTGGCATGACTGGGTGCAACCTGGGAACCCAGGCTGCACCCTGGCATCATTCTGGGTTGACTGCGGGATCACTGGGGACACTCGGTTGGCTACCTGCCGCCATCTGACCAAGATGGCGGCTGGCGCAGCCGCCATTTTTCCAAAATGTAGGCCTGGCTGACCTCCATTTCGTCCAAGGTGGTGGCCAAGTTGGCCTCCATTTTGTCCAATGAGGTAGCCAAGCTGGCCTCCATTTTATCCAAGGTGGTGGCGAGGCGGGCCTCATTTTGTACGGCAAGGGAGCCGCGAGAGCGGCGACTTTTTTGAAAATGTTGGTCGCGCTCGCCCCCATTTTGTCCGGGACGGACTCCCCGCTGGCCTCCATTTGGTCCAAGCCCGGCTGCCGTACCTGCAGCCGTGCTGCCCCTGTGCAAATACACTTCAAAATATGTAAATACATCATAAATATACAGGTAATATATATATATTATAAACACAAGTTGTTGTTGGTGGTGGTCTGATGATAAAGACCGCCACTCTGGCATCATTCTGGCATGACTGGGTGCAACCTGGGAACCCAGGCTGCACCCTGGCATCATTCTGGGTTGACTGCGGGATCACTGGGGACACTCGGTTGGCTACCTGCCGCCATCTGACCAAGATGGCGGCTGGCGCAGCCGCCATTTTTCCAAAATGTAGGCCTGGCTGACCTCCATTTCGTCCAAGGTGGTGGCCAAGTTGGCCTCCATTTTGTCCAATGAGGTAGCCAAGCTGGCCTCCATTTTATCCAAGGTGGTGGCGAGGCGGGCCTCATTTTGTACGGCAAGGGAGCCGCGAGAGCGGCGACTTTTTTGAAAATGTTGGTCGCGCTCGCCCCCATTTTGTCCGGGACGGACTCCCCGCTGGCCTCCATTTGGTCCAAGCCCGGCTGCCGTACCTGCAGCCGTGCTGCCCCTGTGCAAATACACTTCAAAATATGTAAATACATCATAAATATACAGGTAATATATATATATTATAAACACAAGTTGTTGTTGGTGGTGGTGGTGGTCTGATGATAAAGACCGCCACTCTGGCATCATTCTGGCATGACTGGGTGCAACCTGGGAACCCAGGCTGCACCCTGGCATCATTCTGGGTTGACTGCGGGATCACTGGGGACACTCGGTTGGCTACCTGCCGCCATCTGACCAAGATGGCGGCTGGCGCAGCCGCCATTTTTCCAAAATGTAGGCCTGGCTGACCTCCATTTCGTCCAAGGTGGTGGCCAAGTTGGCCTCCATTTTGTCCAATGAGGTAGCCAAGCTGGCCTCCATTTTGTCCAAGGTGGTGGCGAGGCGGGCCTCATTTTGTACGGCATGGGAGCCGCGTGAGCGGCGACTTTTTTGAAAATGTTGGTCGCGCTCGCCCCCATTTTGTCCGGGACGGACTCCCCGCTGGCCTCCATTTGGTCCAAGCCCGGCTGCCGTACCTGCAGCCGTGCTGCCCCTGTGCAAATACACTTCAAAATATGTAAATACATCATAAATATACAGGTAATATATATATATTATAAACACAAGTTGTTGTTGGTGGTGGTCTGATGATAAAGACCGCCACTCTGGCATCATTCTGGCATGACTGGGTGCAACCTGGGAACCCAGGCTGCACCCTGGCATCATTCTGGGTTGACTGCGGGATCACTGGGGACACTCGGTTGGCTACCTGCCGCCATCTGACCAAGATGGCGGCTGGCGCAGCCGCCATTTTTCCAAAATGTAGGCCTGGCTGACCTCCATTTCGTCCAAGGTGGTGGCCAAGTTGGCCTCCATTTTGTCCAATGAGGTAGCCAAGCTGGCCTCCATTTTATCCAAGGTGGTGGCGAGGCGGGCCTCATTTTGTACGGCAAGGGAGCCGCGAGAGCGGCGACTTTTTTGAAAATGTTGGTCGCGCTCGCCCCCATTTTGTCCGGGACGGACTCCCCGCTGGCCTCCATTTGGTCCAAGCCCGGCTGCCGTACCTGCAGCCGTGCTGCCCCTGTGCAAATACACTTCAAAATATGTAAATACATCATAAATATACAGGTAATATATATATATTATAAACACAAGTTGTTGTTGGTGGTGGTCTGATGATAAAGACCGCCACTCTGGCATCATTCTGGCATGACTGGGTGCAACCTGGGAACCCAGGCTGCACCCTGGCATCATTCTGGGTTGACTGCGGGATCACTGGGGACACTCGGTTGGCTACCTGCCGCCATCTGACCAAGATGGCGGCTGGCGCAGCCGCCATTTTTCCAAAATGTAGGCCTGGCTGACCTCCATTTCGTCCAAGGTGGTGGCCAAGTTGGCCTCCATTTTGTCCAATGAGGTAGCCAAGCTGGCCTCCATTTTATCCAAGGTGGTGGCGAGGCGGGCCTCATTTTGTACGGCAAGGGAGCCGCGAGAGCGGCGACTTTTTTGAAAATGTTGGTCGCGCTCGCCCCCATTTTGTCCGGGACGGACTCCCCGCTGGCCTCCATTTGGTCCAAGCCCGGCTGCCGTACCTGCAGCCGTGCTGCCCCTGTGCAAATACACTTCAAAATATGTAAATACATCATAAATATACAGGTAATATATATATATTATAAACACAAGTTGTTGTTGGTGGTGGTGGTGGTCTGATGATAAAGACCGCCACTCTGGCATCATTCTGGCATGACTGGGTGCAACCTGGGAACCCAGGCTGCACCCTGGCATCATTCTGGGTTGACTGCGGGATCACTGGGGACACTCGGTTGGCTACCTGCCGCCATCTGACCAAGATGGCGGCTGGCGCAGCCGCCATTTTTCCAAAATGTAGGCCTGGCTGACCTCCATTTCGTCCAAGGTGGTGGCCAAGTTGGCCTCCATTTTGTCCAATGAGGTAGCCAAGCTGGCCTCCATTTTGTCCAAGGTGGTGGCGAGGCGGGCCTCATTTTGTACGGCATGGGAGCCGCGTGAGCGGCGACTTTTTTGAAAATGTTGGTCGCGCTCGCCCCCATTTTGTCCGGGACGGACTCCCCGCTGGCCTCCATTTGGTCCAAGCCCGGCTGCCGTACCTGCAGCCGTGCTGCCCCTGTGCAAATACACTTCAAAATATGTAAATACATCATAAATATACAGGTAATATATATATATTATAAACACAAGTTGTTGTTGGTGGTGGTCTGATGATAAAGACCGCCACTCTGGCATCATTCTGGCATGACTGGGTGCAACCTGGGAACCCAGGCTGCACCCTGGCATCATTCTGGGTTGACTGCGGGATCACTGGGGACACTCGGTTGGCTACCTGCCGCCATCTGACCAAGATGGCGGCTGGCGCAGCCGCCATTTTTCCAAAATGTAGGCCTGGCTGACCTCCATTTCGTCCAAGGTGGTGGCCAAGTTGGCCTCCATTTTGTCCAATGAGGTAGCCAAGCTGGCCTCCATTTTATCCAAGGTGGTGGCGAGGCGGGCCTCATTTTGTACGGCAAGGGAGCCGCGAGAGCGGCGACTTTTTTGAAAATGTTGGTCGCGCTCGCCCCCATTTTGTCCGGGACGGACTCCCCGCTGGCCTCCATTTGGTCCAAGCCCGGCTGCCGTACCTGCAGCCGTGCTGCCCCTGTGCAAATACACTTCAAAATATGTAAATACATCATAAATATACAGGTAATATATATATATTATAAACACAAGTTGTTGTTGGTGGTGGTCTGATGATAAAGACCGCCACTCTGGCATCATTCTGGCATGACTGGGTGCAACCTGGGAACCCAGGCTGCACCCTGGCATCATTCTGGGTTGACTGCGGGATCACTGGGGACACTCGGTTGGCTACCTGCCGCCATCTGACCAAGATGGCGGCTGGCGCAGCCGCCATTTTTCCAAAATGTAGGCCTGGCTGACCTCCATTTCGTCCAAGGTGGTGGCCAAGTTGGCCTCCATTTTGTCCAATGAGGTAGCCAAGCTGGCCTCCATTTTATCCAAGGTGGTGGCGAGGCGGGCCTCATTTTGTACGGCAAGGGAGCCGCGAGAGCGGCGACTTTTTTGAAAATGTTGGTCGCGCTCGCCCCCATTTTGTCCGGGACGGACTCCCCGCTGGCCTCCATTTGGTCCAAGCCCGGCTGCCGTACCTGCAGCCGTGCTGCCCCTGTGCAAATACACTTCAAAATATGTAAATACATCATAAATATACAGGTAATATATATATATTATAAACACAAGTTGTTGTTGGTGGTGGTGGTGGTCTGATGATAAAGACCGCCACTCTGGCATCATTCTGGCATGACTGGGTGCAACCTGGGAACCCAGGCTGCACCCTGGCATCATTCTGGGTTGACTGCGGGATCACTGGGGACACTCGGTTGGCTACCTGCCGCCATCTGACCAAGATGGCGGCTGGCGCAGCCGCCATTTTTCCAAAATGTAGGCCTGGCTGACCTCCATTTCGTCCAAGGTGGTGGCCAAGTTGGCCTCCATTTTGTCCAATGAGGTAGCCAAGCTGGCCTCCATTTTGTCCAAGGTGGTGGCGAGGCGGGCCTCATTTTGTACGGCATGGGAGCCGCGTGAGCGGCGACTTTTTTGAAAATGTTGGTCGCGCTCGCCCCCATTTTGTCCGGGACGGACTCCCCGCTGGCCTCCATTTGGTCCAAGCCCGGCTGCCGTACCTGCAGCCGTGCTGCCCCTGTGCAAATACACTTCAAAATATGTAAATACATCATAAATATACAGGTAATATATATATATTATAAACACAAGTTGTTGTTGGTGGTGGTCTGATGATAAAGACCGCCACTCTGGCATCATTCTGGCATGACTGGGTGCAACCTGGGAACCCAGGCTGCACCCTGGCATCATTCTGGGTTGACTGCGGGATCACTGGGGACACTCGGTTGGCTACCTGCCGCCATCTGACCAAGATGGCGGCTGGCGCAGCCGCCATTTTTCCAAAATGTAGGCCTGGCTGACCTCCATTTCGTCCAAGGTGGTGGCCAAGTTGGCCTCCATTTTGTCCAATGAGGTAGCCAAGCTGGCCTCCATTTTATCCAAGGTGGTGGCGAGGCGGGCCTCATTTTGTACGGCAAGGGAGCCGCGAGAGCGGCGACTTTTTTGAAAATGTTGGTCGCGCTCGCCCCCATTTTGTCCGGGACGGACTCCCCGCTGGCCTCCATTTGGTCCAAGCCCGGCTGCCGTACCTGCAGCCGTGCTGCCCCTGTGCAAATACACTTCAAAATATGTAAATACATCATAAATATACAGGTAATATATATATATTATAAACACAAGTTGTTGTTGGTGGTGGTCTGATGATAAAGACCGCCACTCTGGCATCATTCTGGCATGACTGGGTGCAACCTGGGAACCCAGGCTGCACCCTGGCATCATTCTGGGTTGACTGCGGGATCACTGGGGACACTCGGTTGGCTACCTGCCGCCATCTGACCAAGATGGCGGCTGGCGCAGCCGCCATTTTTCCAAAATGTAGGCCTGGCTGACCTCCATTTCGTCCAAGGTGGTGGCCAAGTTGGCCTCCATTTTGTCCAATGAGGTAGCCAAGCTGGCCTCCATTTTATCCAAGGTGGTGGCGAGGCGGGCCTCATTTTGTACGGCAAGGGAGCCGCGAGAGCGGCGACTTTTTTGAAAATGTTGGTCGCGCTCGCCCCCATTTTGTCCGGGACGGACTCCCCGCTGGCCTCCATTTGGTCCAAGCCCGGCTGCCGTACCTGCAGCCGTGCTGCCCCTGTGCAAATACACTTCAAAATATGTAAATACATCATAAATATACAGGTAATATATATATATTATAAACACAAGTTGTTGTTGGTGGTGGTGGTGGTCTGATGATAAAGACCGCCACTCTGGCATCATTCTGGCATGACTGGGTGCAACCTGGGAACCCAGGCTGCACCCAGGCATCATTCTGGGTTGACTGCGGGATCACTGGGGACACTCGGTTGGCTACCTGCCGCCATCTGACCAAGATGGCGGCTGGCGCAGCCGCCATTTTTCCAAAATGTAGGCCTGGCTGACCTCCATTTCGTCCAAGGTGGTGGCCAAGTTGGCCTCCATTTTGTCCAATGAGGTAGCCAAGCTGGCCTCCATTTTATCCAAGGTGGTGGCGAGGCGGGCCTCATTTTGTACGGCAAGGGAGCCGCGAGAGCGGCGACTTTTTTGAAAATGTTGGTCGCGCTCGCCCCCATTTTGTCCGGGACGGACTCCCCGCTGGCCTCCATTTGGTCCAAGCCCGGCTGCCGTACCTGCAGCCGTGCTGCCCCTGTGCAAATACACTTCAAAATATGTAAATACATCATAAATATACAGGTAATATTTATATATTATAAACACAAGTTGTTGTTGGTGGTGGTGGTGGTCTGATGATAAAGACCGCCACTCTGGCATCATTCTGGCATGACTGGGTGCAACCTGGGAACCCAGGCTGCACCCTGGCATCATTCTGGGTTGACTGCGGGATCACTGGGGACACTCGGTTGGCTACCTGCCGCCATCTGACCAAGATGGCGGCTGGCGCAGCCGCCATTTTTCCAAAATGTAGGCCTGGCTGACCTCCATTTCGTCCAAGGTGGTGGCCAAGTTGGCCTCCATTTTGTCCAATGAGGTAGCCAAGCTGGCCTCCATTTTGTCCAAGGTGGTGGCGAGGCGGGCCTCATTTTGTACGGCATGGGAGCCGCGTGAGCGGCGACTTTTTTGAAAATGTTGGTCGCGCTCGCCCCCATTTTGTCCGGGACGGACTCCCCGCTGGCCTCCATTTGGTCCAAGCCCGGCTGCCGTACCTGCAGCCGTGCTGCCCCTGTGCAAATACACTTCAAAATATGTAAATACATCATAAATATACAGGTAATATATATATATTATAAACACAAGTTGTTGTTGGTGGTGGTCTGATGATAAAGACCGCCACTCTGGCATCATTCTGGCATGACTGGGTGCAACCTGGGAACCCAGGCTGCACCCTGGCATCATTCTGGGTTGACTGCGGGATCACTGGGGACACTCGGTTGGCTACCTGCCGCCATCTGACCAAGATGGCGGCTGGCGCAGCCGCCATTTTTCCAAAATGTAGGCCTGGCTGACCTCCATTTCGTCCAAGGTGGTGGCCAAGTTGGCCTCCATTTTGTCCAATGAGGTAGCCAAGCTGGCCTCCATTTTGTCCAAGGTGGTGGAGAGGCGGGCCTCATTTTGTACGGCATGGGAGCCGCGTGAGCGGCGACTTTTTTGAAAATGTTGGTCGCGCTCGCCCCCATTTTGTCCGGGACGGACTCCCCGCTGGCCTCCATTTGGTCCAAGCCCGGCTGCCGTACCTGCAGCCGTGCTGCCCCTGTGCAAATACACTTCAAAATATGTAAATACATCATAAATATACAGGTAATATATATATATTATAAACACAAGTTGTTGTTGGTGGTGGTGGTGGTCTGATGATAAAGACCGCCACTCTGGCATCATTCTGGCATGACTGGGTGCAACCTGGGAACCCAGGCTGCACCCTGGCATCATTCTGGGTTGACTGCGGGATCACTGGGGACACTCGGTTGGCTACCTGCCGCCATCTGACCAAGATGGCGGCTGGCGCAGCCGCCATTTTTCCAAAATGTAGGCCTGGCTGACCTCCATTTCGTCCAAGGTGGTGGCCAAGTTGGCCTCCATTTTGTCCAATGAGGTAGCCAAGCTGGCCTCCATTTTGTCCAAGGTGGTGGCGAGGCGGGCCTCATTTTGTACGGCATGGGAGCCGCGTGAGCGGCGACTTTTTTGAAAATGTTGGTCGCGCTCGCCCCCATTTTGTCCGGGACGGACTCCCCGCTGGCCTCCATTTGGTCCAAGCCCGGCTGCCGTACCTGCAGCCGTGCTGCCCCTGTGCAAATACACTTCAAAATATGTAAATACATCATAAATATACAGGTAATATATATATATTATAAACACAAGTTGTTGTTGGTGGTGGTCTGATGATAAAGACCGCCACTCTGGCATCATTCTGGCATGACTGGGTGCAACCTGGGAACCCAGGCTGCACCCTGGCATCATTCTGGGTTGACTGCGGGATCACTGGGGACACTCGGTTGGCTACCTGCCGCCATCTGACCAAGATGGCGGCTGGCGCAGCCGCCATTTTTCCAAAATGTAGGCCTGGCTGACCTCCATTTCGTCCAAGGTGGTGGCCAAGTTGGCCTCCATTTTGTCCAATGAGGTAGCCAAGCTGGCCTCCATTTTATCCAAGGTGGTGGCGAGGCGGGCCTCATTTTGTACGGCAAGGGAGCCGCGAGAGCGGCGACTTTTTTGAAAATGTTGGTCGCGCTCGCCCCCATTTTGTCCGGGACGGACTCCCCGCTGGCCTCCATTTGGTCCAAGCCCGGCTGCCGTACCTGCAGCCGTGCTGCCCCTGTGCAAATACACTTCAAAATATGTAAATACATCATAAATATACAGGTAATATATATATATTATAAACACAAGTTGTTGTTGGTGGTGGTCTGATGATAAAGACCGCCACTCTGGCATCATTCTGGCATGACTGGGTGCAACCTGGGAACCCAGGCTGCACCCTGGCATCATTCTGGGTTGACTGCGGGATCACTGGGGACACTCGGTTGGCTACCTGCCGCCATCTGACCAAGATGGCGGCTGGCGCAGCCGCCATTTTTCCAAAATGTAGGCCTGGCTGACCTCCATTTCGTCCAAGGTGGTGGCCAAGTTGGCCTCCATTTTGTCCAATGAGGTAGCCAAGCTGGCCTCCATTTTGTCCAAGGTGGTGGCGAGGCGGGCCTCATTTTGTACGGCATGGGAGCCGCGTGAGCGGCGACTTTTTTGAAAATGTTGGTCGCGCTCGCCCCCATTTTGTCCGGGACGGACTCCCCGCTGGCCTCCATTTGGTCCAAGCCCGGCTGCCGTACCTGCAGCCGTGCTGCCCCTGTGCAAATACACTTCAAAATATGTAAATACATCATAAATATACAGGTAATATATATATATTATAAACACAAGTTGTTGTTGGTGGTGGTGGTGGTCTGATGATAAAGACCGCCACTCTGGCATCATTCTGGCATGACTGGGTGCAACCTGGGAACCCAGGCTGCACCCTGGCATCATTCTGGGTTGACTGCGGGATCACTGGGGACACTCGGTTGGCTACCTGCCGCCATCTGACCAAGATGGCGGCTGGCGCAGCCGCCATTTTTCCAAAATGTAGGCCTGGCTGACCTCCATTTCGTCCAAGGTGGTGGCCAAGTTGGCCTCCATTTTGTCCAATGAGGTAGCCAAGCTGGCCTCCATTTTGTCCAAGGTGGTGGCGAGGCGGGCCTCATTTTGTACGGCATGGGAGCCGCGTGAGCGGCGACTTTTTTGAAAATGTTGGTCGCGCTCGCCCCCATTTTGTCCGGGACGGACTCCCCGCTGGCCTCCATTTGGTCCAAGCCCGGCTGCCGTACCTGCAGCCGTGCTGCCCCTGTGCAAATACACTTCAAAATATGTAAATACATCATAAATATACAGGTAATATATATATATTATAAACACAAGTTGTTGTTGGTGGTGGTCTGATGATAAAGACCGCCACTCTGGCATCATTCTGGCATGACTGGGTGCAACCTGGGAACCCAGGCTGCACCCTGGCATCATTCTGGGTTGACTGCGGGATCACTGGGGACACTCGGTTGGCTACCTGCCGCCATCTGACCAAGATGGCGGCTGGCGCAGCCGCCATTTTTCCAAAATGTAGGCCTGGCTGACCTCCATTTCGTCCAAGGTGGTGGCCAAGTTGGCCTCCATTTTGTCCAATGAGGTAGCCAAGCTGGCCTCCATTTTATCCAAGGTGGTGGCGAGGCGGGCCTCATTTTGTACGGCAAGGGAGCCGCGAGAGCGGCGACTTTTTTGAAAATGTTGGTCGCGCTCGCCCCCATTTTGTCCGGGACGGACTCCCCGCTGGCCTCCATTTGGTCCAAGCCCGGCTGCCGTACCTGCAGCCGTGCTGCCCCTGTGCAAATACACTTCAAAATATGTAAATACATCATAAATATACAGGTAATATATATATATTATAAACACAAGTTGTTGTTGGTGGTGGTCTGATGATAAAGACCGCCACTCTGGCATCATTCTGGCATGACTGGGTGCAACCTGGGAACCCAGGCTGCACCCTGGCATCATTCTGGGTTGACTGCGGGATCACTGGGGACACTCGGTTGGCTACCTGCCGCCATCTGACCAAGATGGCGGCTGGCGCAGCCGCCATTTTTCCAAAATGTTGGCCTGGCTGTCCTCCATTTTGTCCAAGGTGGTGGCCAAGTGGGCCTCCATTTTGTCCAATGAGGTAGCCAAGCTGGCCGCCATTTTTCCAAAATGTTGGCCTGGCTGTCCTCCATTTTGTCCAAGGTGGTGGCGACGCGGGCCTCATTTTGTACGGCATGGGAGCCGCGTGAGCGGCGAATTTTTTGAAAATGTTGGTCGCGCTCGCCCCCATTTTGTCCGGGACGGACTCCCCGCTGGCCTCCATTTGGTCCAAGCCCGGCTGCCGTCCCTGCAGCCGTGCTGCCCCTGTGCAAATACACTTCCAAATATACAAATACATCATAAATATACAGGTAATATATATATATTATAAACACAAGTTGTTGTTGGTGGTGGTGGTGGTCTGATGATAAAGACCGCCACTCTGGCATCACTCCGGCATGACTGGGTGCAACCTGGGAACCCTGGCTGCACCCTGGCATCATTCTGGGTTGACTGCGGGATCACTGGGGACACTCTGTTGGCTACTTGCCGCCATCTGACCAAGATGGCGGCTGGCGCAGCCGCCATTTTTCCAAAATGTTGGCCTGGCTGTCCTCCATTTTGTCCAAGGTGGTGGCCAAGTGGGCCTCCATTTTGTCCAATGAGGTAGCCAAGCTGGCCGCCATTTTTCCAAAATGTTGGCCTGGCTGTCCTCCATTTTGTCCAAGGTGGTGGCGACGCGGGCCTCATTTTGTACGGCATGGGAGCCGCGTGAGCGGCGAATTTTTTGAAAATGTTGGTCGCGCTCGCCCCCATTTTGTCCGGGACGGACTCCCCGCTGGCCTCCATTTGGTCCAAGCCCGGCTGCCGTCCCTGCAGCCGTGCTGCCCCTGTGCAAATACACTTCCAAATATACAAATACATCATAAATATACAGGTGATATATATATATTATAAACACAAGTTGTTGTTGTTGGTGGTGGTGGTCTGATGATAAAGACCGCCACTCTGGCATCACTCTGGCATGACTGGGTGCAACCTGGGAACCCTGGCTGCACCCTGGCATCATTCTGGGTTGACTGCGGGATCACTGGGGACACTCTGTTGGCTCCTTGCCGCCATCTGACCAAGATGGCGGCTGGCGCAGCCGCCATTTTTCCAAAATGTAGGCCTGGCTTTCCTCCATTTCGTCCAAGGTGGTGGCCAAGCTGGCCTCCATTTTGTCCAATGAGGTAGCCAAGCTGGCCTCCATTTTGTCCAAGGTGGTGGCGACGCGGGCCTCATTTTGTACGGCATGGGAGCCGCGTGAGCGGCGAATTTTTTGAAAATGTTGGTCGCGCTCGCCCCCATTTTGTCCGGGACGGACTCCCCGCTGGCCTCCATTTGGTCCAAGCCCGGCTGCCGTCCCTGCAGCCGTGCTGCCCCTGTGCAAATACACTTCCAAATATACAAATACATCATAAATATACAGGTGATATATATATATTATAAACACAAGTTGTTGTTGTTGGTGGTGGTGGTCTGATGATAAAGACCGCCACTCTGGCATCACTCTGGCATGACTGGGTGCAACCTGGGAACCCTGGCTGCACCCTGGCATCATTCTGGGTTGACTGCGGGATCACTGGGGACACTCTGTTGGCTACTTGCCGCCATCTGACCAAGATGGCGGCTGGCGCAGCCGCCATTTTTCCAAAATGTAGGCCTGGCTGTCCTCCATTTCGTCCAAGGTGGTGGCCAAGTTGGCCTCCATTTTGTCCAATGAGGTAGCCAAGCTGGCATCCATTTTGTCCAAGGTGGTGGCCAAGCTGGCCTCCATTTTGTCCAATGAGGTAGCCAAGCTGGCCTCCATTTTGTCCAAGATGGTGGCGACGCGGGCCTCATTTTGTACGGCATGGGAGCCGCGTGAGCGGCGAATTTTTTGAAAATGTTGGTCGCGCTCGCCCCCATTTTGTCCGGGACGGACTCCCCGCTGGCCTCCATTTGGTCCAAGCCCGGCTGCCGTCCCTGCAGCCGTGCTGCCCCTGTGCAAATACACTTCAAAATATGTAAATACATCATAAATATACAGGTAATATATATATATTATAAACACAAGTTGTTGTTGGTGGTGGTCTGATGATAAAGACCGCCACTCTGGCATCATTCTGGCATGACTGGGTGCAACCTGGGAACCCAGGCTGCACCCTGGCATCATTCTGGGTTGACTGCGGGATCACTGGGGACACTCGGTTGGCTACCTGCCGCCATCTGACCAAGATGGCGGCTGGCGCAGCCGCCATTTTTCCAAAATGTAGGCCTGGCTGACCTCCATTTCGTCCAAGGTGGTGGCCAAGTTGGCCTCCATTTTGTCCAATGAGGTAGCCAAGCTGGCCTCCATTTTGTCCAAGGTGGTGGCGAGGCGGGCCTCATTTTGTACGGCATGGGAGCCGCGTGAGCGGCGACTTTTTTGAAAATGTTGGTCGCGCTCGCCCCCATTTTGTCCGGGACGGACTCCCCGCTGGCCTCCATTTGGTCCAAGCCCGGCTGCCGTACCTGCAGCCGTGCTGCCCCTGTGCAAATACACTTCAAAATATGTAAATACATCATAAATATACAGGTAATATATATATATTATAAACACAAGTTGTTGTTGGTGGTGGTGGTGGTCTGATGATAAAGACCGCCACTCTGGCATCATTCTGGCATGACTGGGTGCAACCTGGGAACCCAGGCTGCACCCTGGCATCATTCTGGGTTGACTGCGGGATCACTGGGGACACTCGGTTGGCTACCTGCCGCCATCTGACCAAGATGGCGGCTGGCGCAGCCGCCATTTTTCCAAAATGTAGGCCTGGCTGACCTCCATTTCGTCCAAGGTGGTGGCCAAGTTGGCCTCCATTTTGTCCAATGAGGTAGCCAAGCTGGCCTCCATTTTGTCCAAGGTGGTGGCGAGGCGGGCCTCATTTTGTACGGCATGGGAGCCGCGTGAGCGGCGACTTTTTTGAAAATGTTGGTCGCGCTCGCCCCCATTTTGTCCGGGACGGACTCCCCGCTGGCCTCCATTTGGTCCAAGCCCGGCTGCCGTACCTGCAGCCGTGCTGCCCCTGTGCAAATACACTTCAAAATATGTAAATACATCATAAATATACAGGTAATATATATATATTATAAACACAAGTTGTTGTTGGTGGTGGTCTGATGATAAAGACCGCCACTCTGGCATCATTCTGGCATGACTGGGTGCAACCTGGGAACCCAGGCTGCACCCTGGCATCATTCTGGGTTGACTGCGGGATCACTGGGGACACTCGGTTGGCTACCTGCCGCCATCTGACCAAGATGGCGGCTGGCGCAGCCGCCATTTTTCCAAAATGTAGGCCTGGCTGACCTCCATTTCGTCCAAGGTGGTGGCCAAGTTGGCCTCCATTTTGTCCAATGAGGTAGCCAAGCTGGCCTCCATTTTATCCAAGGTGGTGGCGAGGCGGGCCTCATTTTGTACGGCAAGGGAGCCGCGAGAGCGGCGACTTTTTTGAAAATGTTGGTCGCGCTCGCCCCCATTTTGTCCGGGACGGACTCCCCGCTGGCCTCCATTTGGTCCAAGCCCGGCTGCCGTACCTGCAGCCGTGCTGCCCCTGTGCAAATACACTTCAAAATATGTAAATACATCATAAATATACAGGTAATATATATATATTATAAACACAAGTTGTTGTTGGTGGTGGTCTGATGATAAAGACCGCCACTCTGGCATCATTCTGGCATGACTGGGTGCAACCTGGGAACCCAGGCTGCACCCTGGCATCATTCTGGGTTGACTGCGGGATCACTGGGGACACTCGGTTGGCTACCTGCCGCCATCTGACCAAGATGGCGGCTGGCGCAGCCGCCATTTTTCCAAAATGTAGGCCTGGCTGACCTCCATTTCGTCCAAGGTGGTGGCCAAGTTGGCCTCCATTTTGTCCAATGAGGTAGCCAAGCTGGCCTCCATTTTATCCAAGGTGGTGGCGAGGCGGGCCTCATTTTGTACGGCAAGGGAGCCGCGAGAGCGGCGACTTTTTTGAAAATGTTGGTCGCGCTCGCCCCCATTTTGTCCGGGACGGACTCCCCGCTGGCCTCCATTTGGTCCAAGCCCGGCTGCCGTACCTGCAGCCGTGCTGCCCCTGTGCAAATACACTTCAAAATATGTAAATACATCATAAATATACAGGTAATATATATATATTATAAACACAAGTTGTTGTTGGTGGTGGTGGTGGTCTGATGATAAAGACCGCCACTCTGGCATCATTCTGGCATGACTGGGTGCAACCTGGGAACCCAGGCTGCACCCTGGCATCATTCTGGGTTGACTGCGGGATCACTGGGGACACTCGGTTGGCTACCTGCCGCCATCTGACCAAGATGGCGGCTGGCGCAGCCGCCATTTTTCCAAAATGTAGGCCTGGCTGACCTCCATTTCGTCCAAGGTGGTGGCCAAGTTGGCCTCCATTTTGTCCAATGAGGTAGCCAAGCTGGCCTCCATTTTGTCCAAGGTGGTGGCGAGGCGGGCCTCATTTTGTACGGCATGGGAGCCGCGTGAGCGGCGACTTTTTTGAAAATGTTGGTCGCGCTCGCCCCCATTTTGTCCGGGACGGACTCCCCGCTGGCCTCCATTTGGTCCAAGCCCGGCTGCCGTACCTGCAGCCGTGCTGCCCCTGTGCAAATACACTTCAAAATATGTAAATACATCATAAATATACAGGTAATATATATATATTATAAACACAAGTTGTTGTTGGTGGTGGTCTGATGATAAAGACCGCCACTCTGGCATCATTCTGGCATGACTGGGTGCAACCTGGGAACCCAGGCTGCACCCTGGCATCATTCTGGGTTGACTGCGGGATCACTGGGGACACTCGGTTGGCTACCTGCCGCCATCTGACCAAGATGGCGGCTGGCGCAGCCGCCATTTTTCCAAAATGTAGGCCTGGCTGACCTCCATTTCGTCCAAGGTGGTGGCCAAGTTGGCCTCCATTTTGTCCAATGAGGTAGCCAAGCTGGCCTCCATTTTATCCAAGGTGGTGGCGAGGCGGGCCTCATTTTGTACGGCAAGGGAGCCGCGAGAGCGGCGACTTTTTTGAAAATGTTGGTCGCGCTCGCCCCCATTTTGTCCGGGACGGACTCCCCGCTGGCCTCCATTTGGTCCAAGCCCGGCTGCCGTACCTGCAGCCGTGCTGCCCCTGTGCAAATACACTTCAAAATATGTAAATACATCATAAATATACAGGTAATATATATATATTATAAACACAAGTTGTTGTTGGTGGTGGTGGTGGTCTGATGATAAAGACCGCCACTCTGGCATCATTCTGGCATGACTGGGTGCAACCTGGGAACCCAGGCTGCACCCAGGCATCATTCTGGGTTGACTGCGGGATCACTGGGGACACTCGGTTGGCTACCTGCCGCCATCTGACCAAGATGGCGGCTGGCGCAGCCGCCATTTTTCCAAAATGTAGGCCTGGCTGACCTCCATTTCGTCCAAGGTGGTGGCCAAGTTGGCCTCCATTTTGTCCAATGAGGTAGCCAAGCTGGCCTCCATTTTATCCAAGGTGGTGGCGAGGCGGGCCTCATTTTGTACGGCAAGGGAGCCGCGAGAGCGGCGACTTTTTTGAAAATGTTGGTCGCGCTCGCCCCCATTTTGTCCGGGACGGACTCCCCGCTGGCCTCCATTTGGTCCAAGCCCGGCTGCCGTACCTGCAGCCGTGCTGCCCCTGTGCAAATACACTTCAAAATATGTAAATACATCATAAATATACAGGTAATATATATATATTATAAACACAAGTTGTTGTTGGTGGTGGTCTGATGATAAAGACCGCCACTCTGGCATCATTCTGGCATGACTGGGTGCAACCTGGGAACCCAGGCTGCACCCTGGCATCATTCTGGGTTGACTGCGGGATCACTGGGGACACTCGGTTGGCTACCTGCCGCCATCTGACCAAGATGGCGGCTGGCGCAGCCGCCATTTTTCCAAAATGTAGGCCTGGCTGACCTCCATTTCGTCCAAGGTGGTGGCCAAGTTGGCCTCCATTTTGTCCAATGAGGTAGCCAAGCTGGCCTCCATTTTATCCAAGGTGGTGGCGAGGCGGGCCTCATTTTGTACGGCAAGGGAGCCGCGAGAGCGGCGACTTTTTTGAAAATGTTGGTCGCGCTCGCCCCCATTTTGTCCGGGACGGACTCCCCGCTGGCCTCCATTTGGTCCAAGCCCGGCTGCCGTACCTGCAGCCGTGCTGCCCCTGTGCAAATACACTTCAAAATATGTAAATACATCATAAATATACAGGTAATATATATATATTATAAACACAAGTTGTTGTTGGTGGTGGTGGTGGTCTGATGATAAAGACCGCCACTCTGGCATCATTCTGGCATGACTGGGTGCAACCTGGGAACCCAGGCTGCACCCTGGCATCATTCTGGGTTGACTGCGGGATCACTGGGGACACTCGGTTGGCTACCTGCCGCCATCTGACCAAGATGGCGGCTGGCGCAGCCGCCATTTTTCCAAAATGTAGGCCTGGCTGACCTCCATTTCGTCCAAGGTGGTGGCCAAGTTGGCCTCCATTTTGTCCAATGAGGTAGCCAAGCTGGCCTCCATTTTATCCAAGGTGGTGGCGAGGCGGGCCTCATTTTGTACGGCAAGGGAGCCGCGAGAGCGGCGACTTTTTTGAAAATGTTGGTCGCGCTCGCCCCCATTTTGTCCGGGACGGACTCCCCGCTGGCCTCCATTTGGTCCAAGCCCGGCTGCCGTACCTGCAGCCGTGCTGCCCCTGTGCAAATACACTTCAAAATATGTAAATACATCATAAATATACAGGTAATATATATATATTATAAACACAAGTTGTTGTTGGTGGTGGTCTGATGATAAAGACCGCCACTCTGGCATCATTCTGGCATGACTGGGTGCAACCTGGGAACCCAGGCTGCACCCTGGCATCATTCTGGGTTGACTGCGGGATCACTGGGGACACTCGGTTGGCTACCTGCCGCCATCTGACCAAGATGGCGGCTGGCGCAGCCGCCATTTTTCCAAAATGTAGGCCTGGCTGACCTCCATTTCGTCCAAGGTGGTGGCCAAGTTGGCCTCCATTTTGTCCAATGAGGTAGCCAAGCTGGCCTCCATTTTATCCAAGGTGGTGGCGAGGCGGGCCTCATTTTGTACGGCAAGGGAGCCGCGAGAGCGGCGACTTTTTTGAAAATGTTGGTCGCGCTCGCCCCCATTTTGTCCGGGACGGACTCCCCGCTGGCCTCCATTTGGTCCAAGCCCGGCTGCCGTACCTGCAGCCGTGCTGCCCCTGTGCAAATACACTTCAAAATATGTAAATACATCATAAATATACAGGTAATATATATATATTATAAACACAAGTTGTTGTTGGTGGTGGTGGTGGTCTGATGATAAAGACCGCCACTCTGGCATCATTCTGGCATGACTGGGTGCAACCTGGGAACCCAGGCTGCACCCTGGCATCATTCTGGGTTGACTGCGGGATCACTGGGGACACTCGGTTGGCTACCTGCCGCCATCTGACCAAGATGGCGGCTGGCGCAGCCGCCATTTTTCCAAAATGTAGGCCTGGCTGACCTCCATTTCGTCCAAGGTGGTGGCCAAGTTGGCCTCCATTTTGTCCAATGAGGTAGCCAAGCTGGCCTCCATTTTGTCCAAGGTGGTGGCGAGGCGGGCCTCATTTTGTACGGCATGGGAGCCGCGTGAGCGGCGACTTTTTTGAAAATGTTGGTCGCGCTCGCCCCCATTTTGTCCGGGACGGACTCCCCGCTGGCCTCCATTTGGTCCAAGCCCGGCTGCCGTACCTGCAGCCGTGCTGCCCCTGTGCAAATACACTTCAAAATATGTAAATACATCATAAATATACAGGTAATATATATATATTATAAACACAAGTTGTTGTTGGTGGTGGTCTGATGATAAAGACCGCCACTCTGGCATCATTCTGGCATGACTGGGTGCAACCTGGGAACCCAGGCTGCACCCTGGCATCATTCTGGGTTGACTGCGGGATCACTGGGGACACTCGGTTGGCTACCTGCCGCCATCTGACCAAGATGGCGGCTGGCGCAGCCGCCATTTTTCCAAAATGTAGGCCTGGCTGACCTCCATTTCGTCCAAGGTGGTGGCCAAGTTGGCCTCCATTTTGTCCAATGAGGTAGCCAAGCTGGCCTCCATTTTATCCAAGGTGGTGGCGAGGCGGGCCTCATTTTGTACGGCAAGGGAGCCGCGAGAGCGGCGACTTTTTTGAAAATGTTGGTCGCGCTCGCCCCCATTTTGTCCGGGACGGACTCCCCGCTGGCCTCCATTTGGTCCAAGCCCGGCTGCCGTACCTGCAGCCGTGCTGCCCCTGTGCAAATACACTTCAAAATATGTAAATACATCATAAATATACAGGTAATATATATATATTATAAACACAAGTTGTTGTTGGTGGTGGTCTGATGATAAAGACCGCCACTCTGGCATCATTCTGGCATGACTGGGTGCAACCTGGGAACCCAGGCTGCACCCTGGCATCATTCTGGGTTGACTGCGGGATCACTGGGGACACTCGGTTGGCTACCTGCCGCCATCTGACCAAGATGGCGGCTGGCGCAGCCGCCATTTTTCCAAAATGTAGGCCTGGCTGACCTCCATTTCGTCCAAGGTGGTGGCCAAGTTGGCCTCCATTTTGTCCAATGAGGTAGCCAAGCTGGCCTCCATTTTATCCAAGGTGGTGGCGAGGCGGGCCTCATTTTGTACGGCAAGGGAGCCGCGAGAGCGGCGACTTTTTTGAAAATGTTGGTCGCGCTCGCCCCCATTTTGTCCGGGACGGACTCCCCGATGGCCTCCATTTGGTCCAAGCCCGGCTGCCGTACCTGCAGCCGTGCTGCCCCTGTGCAAATACACTTCAAAATATGTAAATACATCATAAATATACAGGTAATATATATATATTATAAACACAAGTTGTTGTTGGTGGTGGTGGTGGTCTGATGATAAAGACCGCCACTCTGGCATCATTCTGGCATGACTGGGTGCAACCTGGGAACCCAGGCTGCACCCTGGCATCATTCTGGGTTGACTGCGGGATCACTGGGGACACTCGGTTGGCTACCTGCCGCCATCTGACCAAGATGGCGGCTGGCGCAGCCGCCATTTTTCCAAAATGTAGGCCTGGCTGACCTCCATTTCGTCCAAGGTGGTGGCCAAGTTGGCCTCCATTTTGTCCAATGAGGTAGCCAAGCTGGCCTCCATTTTGTCCAAGGTGGTGGCGAGGCGGGCCTCATTTTGTA
>NW_027139856.1:0-56887 GCF_035084215.1 Heptranchias perlo
TAGAAGGTGCAAAAAGGATTCACGGGGATGATATCAGAACTGAGAGGTTTATAACTATCAGGAAACACTGAACTCGGGCTGGGGCTCTTTTCTCTAGAAAAGAGAAGGCTGAGGGGTGACCTGATCGAGGTCTTTAAAATTATGAAAGGGTTCGATGGGGTAGACGTAGAGAAGATGTTTCCACTGGTGGGGATCATAAATATAAGATAGTCACTAATAAATCCAATGGGGAATTCAGGAGAAACTTCTTTCCCCAGAGAGTGGTGAGAATGTGGAACTCGCTCCCACAAGGAGTAGTTGAGGTGAATAGTGTAGATGCATTTAAGGGGAAGCTGGATAAACACATGAGGGAGAAAGGAATAGAAGGATATGGTGATAGGGTGAGAGGGAGTAGTGAGGGAGGAGGCTCGTGTGGAGCATAAACACCGGGATAGACCAGTTGGGCCGAATGGCCTGTTTCTGTGCTGTAAATTTGATGTAACGATTTAGTCACAGGTCCTCACAGGTGAGGGGTCGAGGGTCAGAGTGCGGGGTGGGGGCGCCACAGCTGGAATAGGAGAGGAGATTGATTGGGGGGGGGGTCAACAGTTTGATCCATTAAGTCTGCAGTTGCTGGACCTCACCCCCGGGAGACACTGACCGTCGTTCCCTCTCCCCACCCGACCTCATTGAACCCCTGGGGTGAGGTTGTCACCTCTCAGGCAAAGGTTAATGACCCACGGTGCAGAGTCCTGACCTGACTTGGAAACTCTGCTCCAGACCTCCATTGAATCCCTCACTCCATTCGAGTGTGATGGAGTTGTGAGTTTTACTCAACATCGTCAGTCCCGTCGGAGAGTCCGGCCGACCTGGAACGAGAGACAGAAATCGAGGGGTTAACGTTAACCTTAGTTACGTTGGGAGTGATCGAGTGAGGGAACAGGGCCTCAGGACTGTAACCTTTCAGTTTCCCACTGCATGTGAGACTCACCCTGATTAAGGCACCCACTCCCTTCCCACTCCCTCGTGTCTCCGTATATCTCAGGCCCCAGACCTCGAACAGGGAAAGCATTCAGTCAGGCTCTGATCATTGAAAAACGGGGTTCAGATCACACCATCAGATTAAATGGGGGGAGAGTCCGTGATGGGGGAGAGTGTCCAGGGGGTGTGGGGGAGATTAAATGGGGGGAGAGTCTGTGATGGGGGAGAGTGTCCAGGGGCTGTGGGGGGAGATTAAATGGGGGGAGAGTCTGTGATGGGGGAGAGTGTACAGGGGGTGTGGGGGGAGATTAAATGGGGGAGAGTCTGTGATCGGGGAGAGTGTCCAGGGGGTGTGGGGGAGATTAAATGGGGAGAGAGTCTGTGATCGGGGAGAGTGTCCAGGGGGTGTGGGCGAACTCTTTTCATGGGTCGAATGTCAGTCTCGTTCTGTGCGCCTCTCGTTGGTTCTGGTCTCTGTTATTGGACGTACTGGTGCTCACAAGTTGAATATCGAAGAAGTCCAGTCCCAGTGGGTTCTGGGCGGTGCAGGTGAAGATTGCGTAGTCCTGGGCAGCACTGGCATTAGTGATCGTCAGCTGACTCGTGTGGAGAGGCCCCTCATGGAACGTTACCTGTGAATATCTAAAGATAAAAGAAAAATCAGAAATGTGCCCCAGAAAGTAAACTCCTGTTGATGGAGTGAAGGATTTTTCTGGATTTGTTGCTTCTCTTTAATTTCCAAATGACCTCCGCCCGTTTCCGTGGGCGTCGGCTCTCACTGGGGTACGGGTCCTACGGAATTCATCAACTTCTCATCTTATATTGGATGGAGGAAGCATCAATAATTCTGACCTTCCCTCTGATTCCTCACTCCCTAAAGAGCAGTACAGAGCTCCTGTGGTAGCTCACTCCGTACCTGGGGTTACTCAGGTCCAGGGACACCCCGGTCTTGGCCCAGTTGAACTCCACATCGGGGATTCCTTCTGCCTTGCAGCTCAGAGTGGCCGAGTTCATCCCATCACCCAGCACAGCCACTTTGCTCAAATGAACTCCTTTCCGTAGCTCAGGTTTATCTGCAGACATCAGGAAAAGAAGTCGTCAAACACAGGTCCCTGCACACTGTCCCATCAAACACAGGTCCCTGCACACTGTCCCATCAAACACAGGTCCCTGCACACTGTCCCATCAAACACTCCCTGCACACTGTCCCATCAAACACTCCCTGCACACTGTCCCATCAAACACAGGTCCCTCCACACTGTCCCATCAAACACTCCCTCTACACTGTCCCATCAAATATTCCCTCCGCACTGTCCCATCAAACACTCCCTGCACACTGTCCCATCAAACACTCCCTGCACACTGTCTCATCAAACACTCCCTCTACACTGTCTCATCAACACTCCCGGGGCAGGTACAGGGTTAGATACAGAGTAAAGCTCCCTCTACACTGTCCCATCAAACACTCCCAGGGTCAGGTACAGGGTTAGATACAGAGTAAAGCTCCCTCTACACTGTCCCATCAAACACTCCCAGGGTCAGGTACAGGGTTAGATACAGAGTAAAGCTCCCTCTACACTGTCCCATCAAACACTCCCAGGGCAGGTACAGGGTTAGATACAGAGTAAAGCTCCCTCTACACTGTCCCATCAAACACTCCCAGGGCAGGTACAGCACGGGTTAGATACAGAGTAAAGCTCCCTCTACACTGTCCCATCAAACATTCCCAGGGCAGGTACAGCACGGGTTAGATACAGAGTAAATCTCCCTCTACGCTGTCCCATCAAACACTCCCAGGGCAGGTACAGGGTTTGATACAGAGTAAAGCTCCCTCTACACTGTCCCATCAAACACTCCCAGGGCAGGTACAGCACGGGTTAGATACAGAGTAAAGCTCCCTCTATACTGTCCCATCAACACTCCCAGGGCAGGTACAGGGTTAGATACAGAGTAAAGCTCACTCTACACTGTCCCATCAAACACTCCCAGGGCAGGTACAGGGTTAGATACAGAGTAAAGCTCCCTCTACACTGTCCCATCAAACACTCCCAGGGCAGGTACAGGGTTAGATACAGAGTAAAGCTCCCTCTACACTGTCCCATCAAACACTCCCAGGGCAGGTACAGGGTTAGATACAGAGTAAAGCTCCCTCTACACTGTCCCATCAAACACTCCCAGGGCAGGTACAGGGTTAGATACAGAGTAAAGCTCCCTCTACACTGTCCCATCAAACACTCCCAGGGCAGGTACAGGGTTAGATACAGAGTAAAGCTCCCTCTACACTGTCCCATCAAACACTCCCAGGGCAGGTACAGGGTTAGATACAGAGTAAAGCTCCCTCTACACTGTCCCATCAAACACTCCCAGGGCAGGTACAGGGTTAGATACAGAGTAAAGCTCCCTCTACACTGTCCCATCAAACACTCCCAGGGCAGGTACAGGGTTAGATACAGAGTAAAGCTCCCTCTACACTGTCCCATCAAACACTCCCAGGGCAGGTACAGGGTTAGATACAGAGTAAAGCTCCCTCTACACTGTCCCATCAAACACTCCCAGGGCAGGTACAGGGTTAGATACAGAGTAAAGCTCCCTCTACACTGTCCCATCAAACACTCCCGGGGCAGGTACAGGGTTAGATACAGAGTAAAGCTCCCTCTACACTGTCCCATCAATGTGCCTTATTCCTTGCCCACACTGATTCCCACTCTGCATCAACCATTGATGAACTGTGGCCAGAATTGTACTGTGGCTGCTGGGAGTTTGGGAGTTCCCCAGATTCATTTCACACAAAGGACAGAATTTGGGGCCAGGATTGTTCCCTTGGTCCTGGTGGTGAAAGGACATTAACTCCAACTTCTGATCTCCAGAGCAGAACGATGCCCAGTTCAGACATCGAGTTACTGATTCCTCCAACTCGCCCCTCACAGTTTGTTCATTGTGCGGACCCTGGTTGAGCTGTCTGACCCTCTTACATCGTACGATCAGCTGGGCTCTGGATGTCGCTCCCGGTGGGATTCCATTATCAGCCCCGCATTCGTAAATCCCGGCATCTGACCGTTTTGCGACTTCGATGATCAGTTTCGTCGCGTTGTGCATGAAAATCTGATCTTCCTCGATTATTTCCCGCCCTTGTCCCTGGGAAAAGGAGAAAAAGTCCAGGAGCGACAGTAGAATCAGTCTCACTTCAGGCCTCGTGTGGGTACCTCTTCACCCAGGGTGGGACTCACAGACATGGGGGTCAATTTTAGGCTGGCCGAGCCGGTGCATTCGAGGTGTGGCGGGGGGGTTCCTAAAATTGGGGAATCCCAGAGCGGGTCCGGAGCCCGGCTCCAACCCGCCCACTTCCGGGTTCCCCAATGACGCGAATCGGAGCGCGCGGCCCCCGCATGCGGGACTCCCACCGATAATTAAAGCCGGTGGGATGACAGTTTAGATAGTTCGGGAGGTACTTGAGGTCGTTAACAGACCTCATTGGGAAGAGATTTTAGCAGGGATGTGATTTTGGACTCTCCTCAGTGTGTTTCCCATGCTGTGGGAAACACTCCCTGTCGTTTCAGACGTGTTTCAGTCAGCTGCCAGTGGGAGATGCAGCGGGTTCCATGACAGTTGGGGGGTAAACCCTCATTCATTGCAGCAGGGCACTCTCTCACCTCAGACAAAGTTTTGCCTGCCACACTCCAAATTATTAAATCATACCCTAAACTCTGCTGTCCAACACATTTACCTACTTTGTGGACCCCCTCACACTCACACCGTCAGGATGGGCGAGTGGGGGAGGTCCATTGCTGCATTCATCACTCCATTGGAGGACGACCAACATCACCAGCCTCGCCAGGCATGCCGTCCACCTCCGCCACGTGGAGCTACACAACACAGTGCTGCGCAACAGGCACCTGCACAAAGTAGTCGTGCAACTACACATACACCCACTGTAGGGTGACCCAATGGGTGGCATCAAGGGTGTTCATGGAGAGCCTCATGAAAGGGCATTATTGTACAAGGCAGTCAAGAATGGCCCAGATGTGGCAGGAGTGGTGACAATATAATATGTAATGTGAGTTGATCAGAAATCAAATATAAGTAAAAACCATGACAAACCCTCAAACACCCTTGTGCATCCCCTTCATGCTCACGACACATTTGCCTTACGCTTCCTACTGCACATATGTGATACATGCCTTGTGGCTGCAGCACAGGTAGTGGCAGGTTGAGTGAGGCTGACCGTGAAAGAGATGCACCAGAGGGTGAGTATGAGATGGAGCCATGAGATTGTATGAGGATTGGGTTGAGTGGTAGTGGTGGGATGAGTACTGGCGGGGTGAGTAAGTGCAGGTAAGATGAGGATGAGCTTTGAGTGGGTGTGAGGGGTGATGTGACAGAGTAGTGTTGACAGTGCAGAAGGAGATGGGGGGTGGGGGCGGTGATGTGGCAGACGGAGTGTAGGGGAATGAGTAATTGTACTCACTTTGGCTGACCTACTTAGGTCATTGCAGCGCCTCCTGCACTGTATGCAGGTGGGCGATATGTTGGTGGTGCAGGTGACCTCTGCCACCTCGAGCCAGGCCTTCGTGGTGGCAGAGACAGGCCACTTCCTCCCACCTGCCGGGAAGAAGATCTCTGTCCTCCCCCTCCTCCTCACCCCATCCAGTAGGACCTGGAGTGAGGCATCATTAAACCTGGGAGCAGCCTTCCCCCTGGGCTGCTCCATGCTGTAATTTTGGCTCCTTTCTGCAGCATCAGTCAGTGGAGGACTGCCCCTTTAAATGGGGCTCCTCCAGCTGACAGCCTATGATGGGGGTGTGCAGTCCGCCCGCTGCGCAGCTTTCTAGCGCGAAACCTGGAAGCCGAGGTAAGTGGCTTCAATTTACTTGCGATCACGTGGGGAACCCACCAATTTTACTGGGCAGGTTACCCACGCGCCCAGTGGACCCCCCGCTGGCAACCCGCCTCCCTCCTAATATCGGGCCCAAGGAGCGGGAGATCACCGCCCGGTGTGGGACCGGGAGATCACCGCCCGGTGTGGGACCGGGAGATCACCGCCCGGTGTGGGACCGGGAGATCACTGCCCGGTGTGGGACTGCCCATTCCTGGTCTTTGAGGTTCCACAGTGGGACTTTGTGGAAGATCAGATGATGAATCAGAGACTGATGTGAATCACTTACTGTCCATTTCCAAGTCACCATCTTGTTTCTGACAGGGTTCGCATCTGCCTCACAAACCATCTCGACAGACTCTCCCAGGTCCACCTCTGTTGGATCCCCAATGCTATAAATTCGAGCGGAGTCTGTGGATCACAAACAAGTTTAGGTCCTGGTTAGTCCCCACGTCCTCTGTGACCCGTCGTAAACCCCCAGACGGAAACTAAACCAACTAAAATCCAGGCATAGACTGTCACTCCAGTCTACCGCAACACCAACAGGTACAACACGGGTTAGATACAGAGTAAAGCTCCCTCTACACTGTCCCATCAAACACTCCCAGGGCAGGTACAGGGTTAGATACAGAGTAAAGCTCCCTCTACACTGTCCCATCAAACACTCCCAGGGCAGGTACAGGGTTAGATACAGAGTAAAGCTCCCTCTACACTGTCCCATCAAACACTCCCAGGGCAGGTACAGGGTTAGATACAGAGTAAAGCTCCCTCTACACTGTCCCATCAAACACTCCCAGGGCAGGTACAGGGTTAGATACAGAGTGAAGCTCCCTCTACACTGTCCCGTCAAACACTCCCAGGGCAGGTACAGGGTTAGATACAGAGTGAAGCTCCCTCCACACTGTCCCATCAAACACTCCCAGGGCAGGTACAGGGTTAGATACAGAGTAAAGCTCCCTCTACACTGTCCCATCAAACACTCCCAGGGCAGGTACAGGGTTAGATACAGAGTAAAGCTCCCTCTACACTGTCCCATCAAACACTCCCAGGGCAGGTACAGGGTTAGATACAGAGTAAAGCTCCCTCTACACTGTCCCATCAAACACTCCCAGGGCAGGTGCAGGGTTAGATACAGAGTAAAGCTCCCTCCACACTGTCCCATCAAACACTCCCAGGGCAGGTACAGGGTTAGATACAGAGTAAAGCTCCCTCTACACTGTCCCATCAAACACTCCCAGCTCTGTCCCACACGAGGTAACTTTCTCCTGCTCCATGGGGCGAGGTCCCATTGACCTACTCACACTGCACATCGAGTTTAAGGAGAGCTTCATTCTCCCCCTCCTCGTTCCTCAGGTGTATCTTGTAGAATCCGGAATCGTCCCGAATCAGGTTCCAGATCTCCAGCGTTCCCCCCTCCTTCAGGTGATGACGAGACGGTCCGTCTGCAAAATACACTGAGAGTCGGTGTGTGTGGGACCCGTACCCCAGTGAGAGTCAGTGTGTGTGGGACCCGTACCCCAGTGAGAGTCGGTGTGTGTGGGACCCGTACCCCAGTGAGAGTCAGTGTGTGTGGGACCCGTACCCCAGTGAGAGTCGGTGTGTGTGGGACCCGTACCCCAGTGAGAGTCGGTGTGTGTGGGACCCGTACCCCAGTGAGAGTCAGTGTGTGTGGGACCCGTACCCCAGTGAGAGTCGGTGTGTGTGGGACCCGTACCCCAGTGAGAGTCGGTGTCTGTGGGACCCGTACCCCAGTGAGAGTCGGTGTGTGTGGGACCCGTACCCCAGTGAGAGTCGGTGTCTGTGGGACCCGTACCCCAGTGAGAGTCGGTGTCTGTGGGACCCGTACCCCAGTGAGAGTCGGTGTGTGTGGGACCCGTACCCCAGTGAGAGTCGGTGTCTGTAGGACCCGTACCCCAGTGAGAGTCGGTGTGTGTGGGACCCGTACCCCAGTGAGAGTCGGTGTGTGTGGGACCCGTACCCCAGTGAGAGTCGGTGTGTGTGGGACCCGTACCCCAGTGAGAGTCGGTGTGTGTGGGACCCGTACCCCAGTGAGAGTCGGTGTGTGTGGGACCCGTACCCCAGTGAGAGTCGGTGTGTGTGGGACCCGTACCCCAGTGAGAGTCGGTGTCTGTGGGACCCGTACCCCAGTGAGAGTCGGTGTGTGTGGGACCCGTACCCCAGTGAGAGTCGGTGTGTGTGGGACCCGTACCCCAGTGAGAGTCGGTGTCTGTGGGACCCGTACCCCAGTGAGAGTCGGTGTGTGTGGGACCCGTACCCCAGTGAGAGTCGGTGTGTGTGGGACCCGTACCCCAGTGAGAGTCAGTGTGTGTGGGACCCGTACCCCAGTGAGAGTCGGTGTGTGTGGGACCCGTACCCCAGTGAGAGTCGGTGTGTGTGGGACCCGTACCCCAGTGAGAGTCGGTGTGTGTAGGACCCGTACCCCAGTGAGAGTCGGTGTGTGTGGGACCCGTACCCCAGTGAGAGTCGGTGCGTGTAGGACCCGTACCCCAGTGAGAGTGGGTAATTTCCGGTACCTCTCTCAAGTGCCCACTCTTGCTAAGTGAACTCGGGCTCTGTACTCTCTCAGGGGGCGGGCATCACACCATGTCCATCTCTCGCACGCCCCCTCCCACCTGTACCTTGTGGGTCAAAGGTCACTGCCCATCGATCCGCTCGGGTCACCCCAGGCCACTCTGCTCGGTGCGTATGGAGCGAGGGGTCACAGAACCTATCCTCGTGGGATTCGATCTGTTAGTGAATCAAAGACACTGAACTCTGACCTTTGACCAGCACCTGCCCATTGCGGCTCCAGGTGTAGGTGACCTCGGGGGGATTGGCAGTCACTTTGATGGGGATCACGGCAGCTCCACGTTCCATGGCCTGGACCACCCGCAGCTGACCCTCCGAAAACTCCGGGGGATCTACAGACAAACCAGAATTACCCAAAGGTCAGTGAGTGACCGGTGAGTGACCAGTGAATGAGTGACTGGTGAGTGACCGGTGAGTGAGTGACCAGTGTGTGACCAGTGAGTGAGTGACCAGTCAGTGAGTGACCAGTGAGTGAGTGACCAGTGAATGAGTGACTGGTGAGTGACCAGTGAATGGGTGACCGGTGAATGAGTGACTGGTGAGTGACCGGTGAATGGGTGACTGGTGAGTGACCAGTGAGTGAGTGACCGGTGTGTGACCAGTGAGTGAGTGACCAGTCAGTGAGTGACCAGTGAGTGAGTGACTGGTGAGTGACCAGTCAGTGAGTGACTGGTGAGTGACCAGTGAGTAAATGTCCAGTGAGTGACTGGTGAGTGAGTGACCGGTGAGTGACCGGTGAGTGAGTGACCATGAGTGAGTGACCATGAGTGACCAGTGAGTGAGTGTCTGCTGAGTGACCAGTCAGTGAATGACCAGACACTGAGTGACCTATCAGTGAGTGACCAGACACTGAGTGACCAGACACTGAGTGACCAGTCAGTGAGTGACCAGACACTGAGTGACCAGTCAGTGAGTGACCAGTCAGTGAGTGACCAGACACTGAGTGACCAGTCAGTGAGTGACCAGACACTGAGTGACCTATCAGTGAGTGACCAGACACTGAGTGACCAGTCAGTGAGTGACCAGACACTGAGTGACCAGACACTGAATCCTGCACATACACAGTCCGAGGGTTTGAACGAGATACGTACACAGTACGGCGAGTGTATAGAAAGTGTTCAGTGCCTCGTTGAGGATGGGGCTGTGGGCCTGACAGGTCACTCGTTTCCCGTTATCGGACGATGAAACGACGATTGTGATCTGTGCTGAGCTGGACTGACCGCCATAATCTGCCTCCTGAGTTTCCAGCTCCTCCCCGGTCAGCCTGTTCCACAGAGCAAGGGGTTACACATCTGGAATACACCGTAACTCACTGTATATCACAGCACGGGGTTACACATCTGGAATATACCGTAACTCACTGTATATCACAGCACGGGGTTACACATCTGGAATATACCGTAACTCACTGTATATCACAGCACGGGGTTACACATCTGGAATATACCGTAACTCACTGTATATCACAGCACGGGGTTACACATCTGGAATATACCGTAACTCACTGTATATCACAGTACGGGGTGACACATCTGGAATATACCGTAACTCACTGTATATCACAGCATGGGGTTACACATCTGGAATATACCGTAACTCACTGTATATCACAGCACGGGGTTACACAGCTGGAATATACCGTAACTCACTGTATATCACAGCACGGGGTGACACATCTGGAATATACCGTAACTCACTGTATATCACAGCACGGGGTTACACATCTGGAATATACTGTAACTCACTGTATATCACAGCACGGGGTGACACATCTGGAATATACTGTAACTCACTGTATATCACAGCACGGGGTGACACATCTGGAATATACCGTAACTCACTGTATATCACAGTACGGGGTGACACATCTGGAATATACCGTAACTCACTGTATATCACAGCATGGGGTTACACATCTGGAATATACCGTAACTCACTGTATATCACAGCACGGGGTTACACAGCTGGAATATACCGTAACTCACTGTATATCACAGCACGGGGTGACACATCTGGAATATACCGTAACTCACTGTATATCACAGCACGGGGTTACACATCTGGAATATACTGTAACTCACTGTATATCACAGCACGGGGTGACACATCTGGAATATACTGTAACTCACTGTATATCACAGCACGGGGTGACACATCTGGAATATACTGTAACTCACTGTATATCACAGCACGGGGTGACACATCTGGAATATACTGTAACTCACTGTATATCACAGCACGGGGTGACACATCTGGAATATACTGTAACTCACTGTATATCACAGCACGGGGTGACACATCTGGAATATACTGTAACTCACTGTATATCACAGCACGGGGTGACACATCTGGAATATACTGTAACTCACTGTATATCACAGCACGGGGTGACACATCTGGAATATACTGTAACTCACTGTATATCACAGCACGGGGTGACACATCTGGAATATACTGTAACTCACTGTATATCACAGCACGGGGTGACACATCTGGAATATACTGTAACTCACTGTATATCACAGCACGGGGTGACACATCTGGAATATACTGTAACTCACTGTATATCACAGCACGGGGTGACACATCTGGAATATACTGTAACTCACTGTATATCACAGCACGGGGTGACACATCTGGAATATACTGTAACTCACTGTATATCACAGCACGGGGTGACACATCTGGAATATACTGTAACTCACTGTATATCACAGCACGGGGTGACACATCTGGAATATACTGTAACTCACTGTATATCACAGCACGGGGTGACACATCTGGAATATACTGTAACTCACTGTATATCACAGCACGGGGTGACACATCTGGAATATACTGTAACTCACTGTATATCACAGCACGGGGTGACACATCTGGAATATACTGTAACTCACTGTATATCACAGCACGGGGTGACACATCTGGAATATACTGTAACTCACTGTATATCACAGCACGGGGTGACACATCTGGAATATACTGTAACTCACTGTATATCACAGCACGGGGTGACACATCTGGAATATACTGTAACTCACTGTATATCACAGCACGGGGTGACACATCTGGAATATACTGTAACTCACTGTATATCACAGCACGGGGTGACACATCTGGAATATACTGTAACTCACTGTATATCACAGCACGGGGTGACACATCTGGAATATACTGTAACTCACTGTATATCACAGCACGGGGTGACACATCTGGAATATACTGTAACTCACTGTATATCACAGCACGGGGTGACACATCTGGAATATACTGTAACTCACTGTATATCACAGCACGGGGTGACACATCTGGAATATACTGTAACTCACTGTATATCACAGCACGGGGTGACACATCTGGAATATACTGTAACTCACTGTATATCACAGCACGGGGTGACACATCTGGAATATACTGTAACTCACTGTATATCACAGCACGGGGTGACACATCTGGAATATACTGTAACTCACTGTATATCACAGCACGGGGTGACACATCTGGAATATACTGTAACTCACTGTATATCACAGCACGGGGTGACACATCTGGAATATACTGTAACTCACTGTATATCACAGCACGGGGTGACACATCTGGAATATACTGTAACTCACTGTATATCACAGCACGGGGTGACACATCTGGAATATACTGTAACTCACTGTATATCACAGCACGGGGTGACACATCTGGAATATACTGTAACTCACTGTATATCACAGCACGGGGTGACACATCTGGAATATACTGTAACTCACTGTATATCACAGCACGGGGTGACACATCTGGAATATACTGTAACTCACTGTATATCACAGCACGGGGTGACACATCTGGAATATACTGTAACTCACTGTATATCACAGCACGGGGTGACACATCTGGAATATACTGTAACTCACTGTATATCACAGCACGGGGTGACACATCTGGAATATACTGTAACTCACTGTATATCACAGCACGGGGTGACACATCTGGAATATACTGTAACTCACTGTATATCACAGCACGGGGTGACACATCTGGAATATACTGTAACTCACTGTATATCACAGCACGGGGTGACACATCTGGAATATACTGTAACTCACTGTATATCACAGCACGGGGTGACACATCTGGAATATACTGTAACTCACTGTATATCACAGCACGGGGTGACACATCTGGAATATACTGTAACTCACTGTATATCACAGCACGGGGTGACACATCTGGAATATACTGTAACTCACTGTATATCACAGCACGGGGTGACACATCTGGAATATACTGTAACTCACTGTATATCACAGCACGGGGTGACACATCTGGAATATACTGTAACTCACTGTATATCACAGCACGGGGTGACACATCTGGAATATACCGTAACTCACTGTATATCACAGCACGGGGTGACACATCTGGAATATACTGTAACTCACTGTATATCACAGCACGGGGTGACACATCTGGAATATACTGTAACTCACTGTATATCACAGCACGGGGTGACACATCTGGAATATACTGTAACTCACTGTATATCACAGCACGGGGTTACACATCTGGAATATACTGTAACTCACTGTATATCACAGCACGGGGTGACACATCTGGAATATACTGTAACTCACTGTATATCACAGCACGGGGTGACACATCTGGAATATACCGTAACTCACTGTATATCACAGCACGGGGTGACACATCTGGAATATACTGTAACTCACTGTATATCACAGCACGGGGTGACACATCTGGAATATACTGTAACTCACTGTATATCACAGCACGGGGTGACACATCTGGAATATACTGTAACTCACTGTATATCACAGCACGGGGTTACACATCTGGAATATACTGTAACTCACTGTATATCACAGCACGGGGTGACACATCTGGAATATACTGTAACTCACTCCTTCTTACATTCCCTTTAATACCATGTGCCTCTGACCTGGCACCTTGTTAAATGCCTTCTGAAAATCCCAGTCCACGACACCCTCTCATCCCCTTCATTTCAACACTCTGCTTTCCGGAAATAATTCAATTCATTGAGTCCTGCGTCTCCTGCTCTTTACAGACACGACTGAGCTTATCCCCAGTGTGAGACCCCTCCCCCCGGGGTCGGTGTGAGACCCCTCCCCCCCCCTGGGTCGGTGTGAGACCCCTCCCCCCCCCCCCCGGGGTCGGTGTGAGACCCCTCCCCCCCCCCCGGGGTCGGTGTGAGACCCCTCCCCCCCCCCGGGGTCGGTGTGAGACCCCTCCCCCCCCCGGGGTCGGTGTGAGACCCCTCCCCCCCCCGGGGTCGGTGTGAGACCCCCGGGGTCGGTGTGAGACCCCTCCCCACCCCGGGGTCGGTGTGAGACCCCTCCCCCCCCCGGGGTCGGTGTGAGACCCCCGGGGTCGGTGTGAGACCCCTCCCCACCCCGCTGTCGGTGTGAGACCCCCCCCCCCCGGGGTCGGTGTGAGACCCCTCCCCCCCCCGGGGTCGGTGTGAGACCCCTCCCCCCCCCGGGGTCGGTGTGAGACCCCTCCCCCCCCCGGGGTCGGTGTGAGACCCCTCCCCCCCCCGGGGTCGGTGTGAGACCCCCGGGGTCGGTGTGAGACCCCTCCCCACCCCGGGGTCGGTGTGAGACCCCTCCCCCCCCCGGGGTCGGTGTGAGACCCCCGGGGTCGGTGTGAGACCCCTCCCCACCCCGCTGTCGGTGTGAGACCCCCCCCCCCCGGGGTCGGTGTGAGACCCCTCCCCCCCCCGGGGTCGGTGTGAGACCCCTCCCCCCCGGGGTCGGTGTGAGACCCCTCCCCCCACCCCGCTGTCGGTGTGAGACCCCTCCCCCCGGGGAGATTCAGCCCCTTTATTGAAGTGGGGGGAGATTGAATGGGGAATGATCTGAACCTCCTGTTTTATGATTTCACAGCTCGCCGGGTGGGAACATCTTTTGAGGAATGACGTTCTGTCAATGGACGGTCTTCCCAACAAACCCTTCCCCCGTTTCTATCTCTGGTGTGCAATCCGCTCGGGATAATCTGTTCCCTGATCCCACTCTGCTCCTCTCCGGACAGGCGGAGGGGGCTCACGGAAGGTGCCGGGGAATGGTTTGATCTTTTGGGGAGGAGGCTGGCGCTCACCGGACTCCATCTTTGATCCAGGCAATCTGTGCCACTGGGTTACTGCTTCCGGTCTGACAGGACAAGGTCATCGATTGACCCCGGTGCACCACTGCAGCAGATGTTGTGATCTTCACATCAATAGGAGCGACTGAAAGATCAATAAATAGATCAGATTCTGTCAGTAAGGGAACGATTCACTCCTGTCTGGGACTGTCCGGCCCCGTGTGTGTCTCAGTGTCAGCTCCTGTACATTGTACAGTACACAGTGGGTAAAAGGGAACGATTCACTCCTGTCTGGGACTGTACGGCCCCGTGTGTGTCTCAGTGTCGGCTCCTGTACATTGTACAGTACACAGTGGGTAAAAGGGGAACGATTCACTCCTGTCTGGGACTGTCCGGCCCATGTGTGTCTCAGTGTCTCCTGTACATTGTACAGTACACAGTGGGTAAAAGGGAACGATTCACTCCTGTCTGGGACTGTACGGCCCCGTGTGTGTCTCAGTGTCTCCTGTACATTGTACAGTACACAGTGAGTAAAAGGGAACGATTCACTCCTGTCTGGGACTGTACGGCCCGTGTGTGTCTCAGTGTCAGCTCCTGTACATGTACAGTACACAGTGAGTAAAAGGGAACGATTCACTCCTGTCTGGGACTGTACGGCCCGTGTGTGTCTCAGTGTCAGCTCCTGTACATTGTACAGTACACAGCGGGTAAAAGGGAACGATTCACTCCTGTCTGGGACTGTACGGCCCGTGTGTGTCTCAGTGTCAGCTCCTGTACATTGTACAGTACACAGTGGGTAAAAGGGAACGATTCACTCCTGTCTGGGACTGTACGGCCCCGTGTGTGTCTCAGTGTCAGCTCCTGTACATGTACAGTACACAGCGGGTAAAAGGGAACGATTCACTCCTGTCTGGGACTGTACGGCCCGTGTGTGTCTCAGTGTCAGCTCCTGTACATTGTACAGTACACAGTGGGTAAAAGGGAACGATTCACTCCTGTCTGGGACTGTACGGCCCCGTGTGTGTCTCAGTGTCAGCTCCTGTACATGTACAGTACACAGTGGGTAAAAGGGAATGATTCACTCCTGTCTGGGACTGTACGGCCCGTGTGTGTCTCAGTGTCAGCTCCTGTACATTGTACAGTACACAGTGGGTAAAAGGGAACGATTCACTCCTGTCTGGGACTGTACGGCCCGTGTGTGTCTCAGTGTCAACTCCTGTACATTGTACAGTACACAGTGGGTAAAAGGGAACGATTCACTCCTGTCTGGGACTGTCCGGCCCGTGTGTGTCTCAGTGTCTCCTGTATGGTCTGTGTGTCTCTCCCTGACTCTGAGAGACTGACGATACTCACACTGTACGGTCTGTGTCTCTCCCCCTGACTCTGAGAGACTGACGATACTCACACTGTACGGTCTGTGTCTCTCTCCCTTCACTCTAAGAGACTGACGATACTCACACTGTACGGTCTGTGTGTCTCTCCCTTCACTCTGAGAGACTGACGATACTCACACTGTACGGTCTGTGTGTCTCTCCCTGACTCTGAGAGACTGACGATACTCACACTGTACGGTCTGTGTGTCTCTCCCTTCACTCTAAGGGACTGACGATACTCACACTGTACGGTCTGTGTGTCTCTCCCTGACTCTAAGAGACTGACGATACTCACACTGTACGGTCTGTGTGTCTCTCCCCCTGACTCTGAGAGACTGACGATACTCACACTGTACGGTCTGTGTCTCTCCCTTCACTCTGAGAGACTGACGATACTCACACTGTACGGTCTGTGTGTCTCTCCCTGACTCTGAGAGACTGACGATACTCACACTGTACGGTCTGTGTGTCTCTCCCTTCACTCTAAGGGACTGACGATACTCACACTGTACGGTCTGTGTGCCTCTCCCTGACTCGAAGAGACTGACGATACTCACACTGTACGGTCTGTGTGTCTCTCCCCCTGACTCTGAGAGACTGACGATACTCACACTGTACGGTCTGTGTGTCTCTCCCCCTGACTCTGAGAGACTGACGATACTCACACTGTACGGTCTGTGTATCTCTCCCTGACTCTAAGGGACTGACGATACTCACACTGTACGGTCTGTGTGTCTCTCCCTGACTCTAAGGGACTGACGATACTCACACTGTACGGTCTGTGTGTCTCTCCCTTCACTCTGAGAGACTGACGATACTCACACTGTACGGTCTGTGTGTCTCTCCCTGACTCTAAGGGACTGACGATACTCACACTGTACGGTCTGTGTGTCTCTCCCTTCACTCTGAGAGACTGACGATACTCACACTGTACGGTCTGTGTGTCTCCCCCTGACTCTAAGGGACTGACGATACTCACACTGTACGGTCTGTGTGTCTCTCCCTTCACTCTGAGAGACTGACGATACTCACACTGTACGGTCTGTGTGTCTCCCCCTGACTCTAAGGGACTGACGATACTCACACTGTACGGTCTGTGTGTCTCTCCCTTCACTCTGAGAGACTGACGATACTCACACTGTACGGTCTGTGTGTCTCTCCCTGACTCTAAGGGACTGACGATACTCACACTGTACGGTCTGTGTGTCTCTCCCCCTGACTCTGAGAGACTGACGATACTCACACTGTACGGTCTGTGTGTCTCTCCCCCTGACTCTGAGAGACTGACGATACTCACACTGTACGGTCTGTGTGTCTCTCCCCCTGACTCTGAGAGACTGACGATACTCACACTGTACGGTCTGTGTGTCTCTCCCCCTGACTCTGAGAGACTGACGATACTCACACTGTACGGTCTGTGTGTCTCTCCCCCTGACTCTGAGGGACTGACGATACTCACACTGTACGGTCTGTGTGTCTCTCCCTTCACTCTGAGAGACTGACGATACTCACACTGTACGGTCTGTGTGTCTCCCCCTGACTCTGAGAGACTGACGATACTCACACTGTACGGTCTGTGTGTCTCTCCCTTCACTCTGAGAGACTGACGATACTCACACTGTACGGTCTGTGTGTCTCTCCCTTCACTCTGAGAGACTGACGATACTCACACTGTACGGTCTGTGTGTCTCTCCCTGACTCTAAGGGACTGACGATACTCACACTGTACGGTCTGTGTGTCTCCCCCTGACTCTGAGAGACTGACGATACTCACACTGTACGGTCTGTGTGTCTCTCCCTTCACTCTGAGAGACTGACGATACTCACACTGTACGGTCTGTGTGTCTCCCCCTGACTCTGAGAGACTGACGATACTCACACTGTACGGTCTGTGTGTCTCTCCCTTCACTCTAAGGGACTGACGATACTCACACTGTACGGTCTGTGTGTCTCTCCCTTCACTCTGAGAGACTGACGATACTCACACTGTACGGTCTGTGTGTCTCTCCCCCTGACTCTAAGGGACTGACGATACTCACACTGTACGGTCTGTGTGTCTCTCCCTTCACTCTAAGGGACTGACGATACTCACACTGTACGGTCTGTGTGTCTCTCTCCCTGACTCTGAGAGACTGACGATACTCACACTGTACGGTCTGTGTGTCTCTCCCTGACTCTAAGGGACTGACGATACTCACACTGTACGGTCTGTGTGTCTCTCCCCCTGACTCTGAGAGACTGACGATACTCACACTGTACGGTCTGTGTCTCTCCCTGACTCTAAGGGACTGACGATACTCACACTGTACGGTCTGTGTGTCTCTCCCCCTGACTCTGAGGGACTGACGATACTCACACTGTACGGTCTGTGTGTCTCTCCCCCTGACTCTAAGGGACTGACGATACTCACACTGTACGGTCCGTGTGTCTCTCCCCCTGACTCTGAGAGACTGACGATACTCACACTGTACGGTCTGTGTGTCTCTCCCCCTGACTCTGAGAGACTGACGATACTCACACTGTACGGTCTGTGTGTCTCTCCCTGACTCTAAGGGACTGACGATACTCACACTGTACGGTCCGTGTGTCTCTCCCCCTGACTCTGAGAGACTGACGATACTCACACTGTACGGTCTGTGTGTCTCTCCCTGACTCTAAGGGACTGACGATACTCACACTGTACGGTCTGTGTCTCTCCCTGACTCTGAGAGACTGACGATACTCACACTGTACGGTCCGTGTGTCTCTCCCTTCACTCTGAGAGACTGACGATACTCACACTGTACGGTCTGTGTGTCTCTCCCTTCACTCTAAGGGACTGACGATACTCACACTGTACGGTCTGTGTGTCTCTCCCTTCACTCTAAGGGACTGACGATACTCACACTGTACGGTCTGTGTGTCTCTCCCTTCACTCTAAGGGACTGACGATACTCACACTGTACGGTCTGTGTGTCTCTCCCCCTGACTCTGAGAGACTGACGATACTCACACTGTACGGTCTGTGTCTCTCTCCCTTCACTCTGAGGGACTGACGATACTCACACTGTACGGTCTGTGTGTCTCTCCCTTGACTCTGAGAGACTGACGATACTCACACTGTACGGTCTGTGTGTCTCTCCCTTCACTCTGAGAGACTGACGATACTCACACTGTACGGTCTGTGTCTCTCTCCCTTCACTCTGAGGGACTGACGATACTCACACTGTACGGTCTGTGTGTCTCTCCCTTCACTCTGAGAGACTGACGATACTCACACTGTACGGTCTGTGTGTCTCTCCCTGACTCTAAGGGACTGACGATACTCACACTGTACGGTCTGTGTGTCTCTCTCCCTGACTCTGAGGGACTGACGATACTCACACTGTACGGTCTGTGTGTCTCTCCCCCTGACTCTGAGGGACTGACGATACTCACACTGTACGGTCTGTGTGTCTCTCCCTTCACTCTAAGGGACTGACGATACTCACACTGTACGGTCTGTGTGTCTCTCCCCCTGACTCTGAGAGACTGACGATACTCACACTGTACGGTCTGTGTCTCTCCCCCTGACTCTGAGAGACTGACGATACTCACACTGTACGGTCTGTGTGTCTCTCCCTGACTCTAAGGGACTGACGATACTCACACTGTACGGTCTGTGTGTCTCTCCCTTCACTCTGAGAGACTGACGATACTCACACTGTACGGTCTGTGTGTCTCTCCCTTCACTCTGAGGGACTGACGATACTCACACTGTACGGTCTGTGTGTCTCTCCCTTCACTCTGAGGGACTGACGATACTCACACTGTACGGTCTGTGTGTCTCTCCCTGACTCTAAGGGACTGACGATACTCACACTGTACGGTCTGTGTGTCTCTCCCCCTGACTCTAAGGGACTGACGATACTCACACTGTACGGTCTGTGTGTCTCTCCCCCTGACTCTAAGGGACTGACGATACTCACACTGTACGGTCTGTGTGTCTCTCCCTTCACTCTGAGAGACTGACGATACTCACACTGTACGGTCTGTGTCTCTCTCCCTTCACTCTGAGAGACTGACGATACTCACACTGTACGGTCTGTGTGTCTCTCCCTTCACTCTGAGAGACTGACGATACTCACACTGTACGGTCTGTGTGTCTCTCCCTTCACTCTGAGAGACTGACGATACTCACACTGTACGGTCTGTGTCTCTCCCCCTGACTCTAAGGGACTGACGATACTCACACTGTACGGTCTGTGTGTCTCTCCCTTCACTCTGAGAGACTGACGATACTCACACTGTACGGTCTGTGTCTCTCCCCCTGACTCTGAGAGACTGACGATACTCACACTGTACGGTGATCCTAGTGACTGTTGTAAGGGCTGCTGTTGTTGCTTCATTGATTGCACTGCACTGATATTTTGCCTGATTATCACTGGGGACGGTGATGATGGTTAACTCAGAGAAGGCCAGTTTGCCTGTACTCCTGTAGATCCCTCCTGACACTGGGTTAGAATCCTGGACAGAAAAAAATAATCAATATAAACTAAATGGTACAATTTTAAAGGGGGTGCAGGAACAGAGAGACCTGGGGGTGAATGTACACAAATCATTGAAGGTGGCAGGACAACCTGAGAAGGCTGTTAAAAAAGCAAATGGGATCCTGGGCTTTATTAATAGAGGCACAGAGTACAAAAGCAAGGAAGTTATCGCTAAACCCTTTATAAATCACTGGTCAGGCCTCAGACGGAGTATTGTGTCCAATTCTGGGCACCACACTTTAGGAAGGATGTCAAGGCCTTGGAGAGGGTGCGGAGGAGATTTACCAGAATGGGACCAGGGATGAGGGACTTCAGTTATGTGGAGAGACTGGAGAAGCTGGGATTGTTCTCCTTAGAGCAGAGAAGGTTAAGGGGAGATTTAATCGAGGGGTTCAAAATCATGAGGGGTTTTGATGGAGTAAATAAGGAGAAACTGTTTCCAGTGGCAGGAGGGTCGGTAACCAGAGGACACAGATTTAAGGTAAAAAAACCAGAGGGGGAGATGAGGAGAATGTTTTTTACGCAGCGAGTTGTTCTGATCTGGAATGCGCTGCCTGAAAGGGCGGTGGAAGCAGATTCAATAATAACTTTCAAAAGGGAATTGGATAAATACTTGAAGGGGGAAAATTTGCAGGGGCTCTGGGGAAAGAGCAGGGGGGGAGTGGGACTAATGGGACAGCTCTTTCAAAGAGCCAGCACAGGCACGATGGGCTGAATGGCCTCCTCCTGTGCTGTGCGATTCTATGAGTCGGTCTGGGACGTGTCGTACAAGGAGTGAGAGGTTTACCTTCCTCCAGGTGAGTCGGGCTGGGGGGATTCCCCCACTGGCGAAGCAGCAGAGCGTCACTTTGGTCCCAGCACGGAATGGGGTCATCTCGGGGGGGCCCTGAATCCAGATCCTCTCGGGCGGATCTATCGGAGCACAAGGGAAAAGGGCAAAGGTCAGCATGAAGGCTACTTCTCACCGGTTGCCACGAGCGATGGTGGTTCCTGCTGTCCGAGTCTCTCTGCCCCTTTCCCACCTCATCGCGCTGGGGGTCCATTGGTTTGTGGCTGATTCGGATCTTCCTCCGACCAGCAGTCAAAGGGCATCGTTACAGGCTGGGGCTTTGGGCCTAACACCACAGGCTGCTCATTGTGACCCCCCAGTCACTCCCCTACTCACAGTGCCCTTTGACCTGGGCCTCAGGCCTCCCCTACTCACAGTGCCCTTTGACCTGGGCCTCAGGCCTCCCCTACTCACAGTGCCCTTTGACCTGGGCCTCAGGCCTCCCCTACTCACAGCGCCCTTTGACCTGGGCCTCAGGCCTCCCCTACTCACAGCGCCCTTTGACCTGGGCCTCAGGCCTCCCCTACTCACAGTGCCCTTTGACCTGGGCCTCAGGCCTCCCCTACTCACAGTGCCCTTTGACCTGGGCCTCAGGCCTCCCCTACTCACAGTGCCCTTTGACCTGGGCCTCAGGCCTCCCCTACTCACAGCGCCCTTTGACCTGGGCCTCAGGCCTCCCCTACTCACAGCGCCCTTTGACCTGGGCCTCAGGCCTCCCCTACTCACAGTGCCCTTTGACCTGGGCCTCAGGCCTCCCCTACTCACAGTGCCCTTTGACCTGGGTCTCAGGCCTTCCCTACTCACAGTGCCCTTTGACCTGGGCCTCAGGCCTCCCCTACTCACAGTGTCCTTTGACCTGGGCCTCAGGCCTCCCCTACTCACAGTGCCCTTTGACCTGGGCCTCAGGCCTCCCCAACTCACAGTGCCCTTTGACCTGGGCCTCAGGCCTCCCCTACTCACAGTGGACTTTGATGACGACACTGGCGCTCTTGGTTACGAACACGGCCTCATTCACGGCCTCGCAGACGATGCTCATCCCGTTGTCCTGACGCGTCACGGTTAAGGTCACATTGGAGATGGTGATGGTCCCACCATCGGCAGCCTGGAGAACGTAAAACACCAAGAGGTCAGCGGGAATTGTCGTTCACCCAAACAACTGTCACCATGGAAACACACGGAGCCACGCACAGAGTCAAATAGAAATTATAACCAGGAAACTGTTGTATTTAATCTTATCTCCACATCCCCTCACTGTAGTCCCTCAATCACTGGAAACAGCCCATTCCAATCGACTCTCTCCCCAGTCGGCCGTGACTCAGTGGGTCTCTCTCTCTCTCTCTCTCTCGGCTCGGAGTCGGGAGGTCGAGGGTTCGAGCCCCCACTCCAGAGACTTGAGCCCCGTAATCCAGGCCGACACTCCCAGTGTCAGTACTGAGGGAGCGCCGCACTGTCGGAGGGTCAGTACTGAGGGAGCGCCGCACTGTCGGAGGGTCAGTACTGAGGGAGCGCTGCACTGTCGGAGGGTCAGTACTGAGGGAGTGCTGCACTGTCGGAGGGTCAGTACTGAGGGAGCGCCGCACTGTCGGAGGGTCAGTACTGAGGGAGCGCTGCACTGTCGGAGGGTCAGTACTGAGGGAGCGCTGCACTGTCGGAGGGTCAGTACTGAGGGAGCGCCGCACTGTCGGAGGGTCAGTACTGAGGGAGCGCCGCACTGTCGGAGGGCCAGTACTGAGGGAGCGCCGCACTGTCGGAGGGTCAGTACTGAGGGAGCGCCGCACTGTCGGAGGGTCAGTACTGAGGGAGTGCTGCACTGTCGGAGGGTCAGTACTGAGGGAGCGCCGCACTGTCGGAGGGTCAGTACTGAGGGAGCGCCGCACTGTCGGAGGGTCAGTACTGAGGGAGTGCTGCACTGTCGGAGGGTCAGTACTGAGGGAGTGCTGCACTGTCGGAGGGTCAGTACTGAGGGAGCGCCGCACTGTCGGAGGGTCAGTACTGAGGGAGCGCCGCACTGTCGGAGGGTCAGTACTGAGGGAGCGCTGCACTGTCGGAGGGTCAGTACTGAGGGAGCGCCGCACTGTCGGAGGGTCAGTACTGAGGGAGCGCCGCACTGTCGGAGGGTCGGTACTGAGGGAGCGCCGCACTGTCGGAGGGTCAGTACTGAGGGAGCGCCGCACTGTCGGAGGGTCAGTACTGAGGGAGGGCCGCACTGTCCGAGGGTCAGTACTGAGGGAGCGCCGCACTGTCGGAGGGTCAGTACTGAGGGAGCGCCGCACTGTCGGAGGTGCCGTCTTTTGGATGAGACATTAAACCGAGGCCCCGTCTGCCCCTCTCAGGTGGATGTAAAAGATCCCACGGCCACTATTTTGAAGAAGAGCAGGGGGAGTTCTCCCCGGTGTCCTGGGGCCGATATTTATCCCTCGACCAACATCACTAAAAAAACAGATGATCTGGTCATTTATCACATTGCTGTTTGTGGGATCTTGCTGTGCGCAAATTGGCCGCTGCGTTTCCCACATTACAACAGTGACCTCACTTCAAAAAAAAAACTACTTCACCAAAAGCAAATACTGGGGATTCCGGAAATTTGAAAAAAAAAGTGCCAGAAATACTCAGGAAATGAGGCCGCCTCTCGTCGAACGAGGGCCCTGGGCCTGAAACATTAACTCTGGGTCTTTCTCCTGACTCGCTCAGCATTTCCAGCAATTTCTGTTTTTATTTCAAAAAGTATTTCATTGGTTGTAAAACGGTTTGGGCCGTCCTGAGGTGGTGAAAGGTGCGGGAGGGAGGGGAGTCTTACACCGAGCCCGTCAGAGTTTAAGACCCCTGTAATCTCCTCTGCTCCCTGACACTCGACCCCTCACCTGGTGCCCTGCTCCCTGACACTCGACCCCTCACCTGGTGCCCTGCTCCCTGACACTCGACCCCTCACCTGGTGCCCTGCTCCCTGACACTCGACCCCTCACCTGGTGCCCTGCTCCCTGACCCTCGACCCCTCACCTCGTGCCCTGCTCCCTGACACTCGACCCCTCACCTGGTGCCCTGCTCCCTGACACTCGACCCCTCACCTGCTGCCCTGCTCCCTGACACTCGAGCCCTCACCTGCTGCCCTGCTCTGTGACCCTCGACCCCTCACCTGGTGCCCTGCTCTGTGACACTCGACCCCTCACCTGCTGCCCTGCTCCCTGACACTCGAGACCTCACCTGGTGCCCTGCTCTGTGACCCTCGACCCCTCACCTGGTGCCCTGCTCCCTGACACTCGACCCCTCACCTGCTGCCCTGCTCCCTGACACTCAAGCCCTCACCTGGTGCCCTGCTCTGTGACCCTCGACCCCTCACCTGGTGCCCTGCTCTGTGACACTCGACCCCTCACCTGCTGCCCTGCTCCCTGACACTCGAGACCTCACCTGGTGCCCTGCTCTGTGACCCTCGACCCCTCACCTGGTGCCCTGCTCCCTGACACTCGACCCCTCACCTGCTGCCCTGCTCTGTGACCCTCGACCCCTCACCTGGTGCCCTGCTCCCTGACACTTGACCCCTCACCTGGTGCCCTGCTCCCTGACACTCGAGCCCTCACCTGGTGCCCTGCTCCCTGACACTCGACCCCTCACCTGGTGCCCTGCTCTGTGACACTCGAGCCCTCACCTGCTGCCCTGCTCCCTGACACTCGAGCCCTCACCTGGTGCCCTGCTCCCTGACACTCGACCCCTCACCTGGTGCCCTGCTCTGTGACACTCGAGCCCTCACCTGGTGCCCTGCTCCCTGACACTCGAGCCCTCACCTGCTGCCCTGCTCCCTGACACTCGAGCCCTCACCTGGTGCCCTGCTCCCTGACACTCGACCCCTCACCTGGTGCCCTGCTCTGTGACACTCGAGCCCTCACCTGCTGCCCTGCTCCCTGACACTCGAGCCCTCACCTGGTGCCCTGCTCCCTGACACTCGACCCCTCACCTGGTGCCCTGCTCTGTGACACTCGAGCCCTCACCTGGTGCCCTGCTCCCTGACACTCGAGCCCTCACCTGCTGCCCTGCTCCCTGACACTCGAGACCTCACCTGGTGCCCTGCTCTGTGACCCTCGACCCCTCACCTGGTGCCCTGCTCCCTGACACTCGACCCCTCACCTGCTGCCCTGCTCTGTGACCCTCGACCCCTCACCTGGTGCCCTGCTCCCTGACACTCGAGCCCTCACCTGGTGCCCTGCTCCCTGACACTCGACCCCTCACCTGGTGCCCTGCTCTGTGACACTCGAGCCCTCACCTGCTGCCCTGCTCCCTGACACTCGACCCCTCACCTGGTGCCCTGCTCCCTGACACTCGACCCCTCACCTGGTGCCCTGCTCTGTGACACTCGAGCCCTCACCTGGTGCCCTGCTCCCTGACACTCGAGCCCTCACCTGCTGCCCTGCTCCCTGACACTCGACCCCTCACCTGGTGCCCTGCTCCCTGACACTCGACCCCTCACCTGGTGCCCTGCTCTGTGACACTCGAGCCCTCACCTGGTGCCCTGCTCCCTGACACTCGAGACCTCACCTGGTGCCCTGCTCTGTGACCCTCGACCCCTCACCTGGTGCCCTGCTCCCTGACACTCGACCCCTCACCTGCTGCCCTGCTCCCTGACACTCGAGCCCTCACCTGGTGCCCTGCTCCGTGACCCTCGAGCCCTCACCTGGTGCCCTGCTCTGTGACCCTCGACCCCTCACCTGGTGCCCTGCTCCCTGACACTCGACCCCTCACCTGCTGCCCTGCTCCCTGACACTCGAGCCCTCACCTGGTGCCCTGCTCTGTGACCCTCGAGCCCTCACCTGGTGCCCTGCTCTGTGACCCTCGACCCCTCACCTGGTGCCCTGCTCCCTGACACTCGACCCCTCACCTGCTGCCCTGCTCCCTGACACTCGAGCCCTCACCTGGTGCCCTGCTCTGTGACCCTCGACCCCTCACCTGGTGCCCTGCTCCCTGACACTCGACCCCTCACCTGCTGCCCTGCTCCCTGACACTCGAGCCCTCACCTGGTGCCCTGCTCTGTGACCCTCGAGCCCTCACCTGGTGCCCTGCTCCCTGACACTCGAGCCCTCACCTGGTGCCCTGCTCTGTGACCCTCGAGCCCTCACCTGGTGCCCTGCTCTGTGACCCTCGAGCCCTCACCTGGTGCCCTGCTCCCTGACACTCGAGCCCTCACCTGCTGCCCTGCTCCCTGACACTCGACCCCTCACCTGGTGCCCTGCTCTGTGACCTTCGACTCCTCACCTGGTGCCCTGCTCTGTGACCCTCGAGCCCTCACCTGGTGCCCTGCTCTGTGACCTTCGACCCCTCACCTGGTGCCCTGCTCTCTCACCCTCGACCCCTCCTCTGCCTGTTACCAGTGATGCCCACACTTGCCTCCGTGTACGTGACCTCGGTGATGTTCAGCTCCTTCCCACTCGCCCACCACCGAACCCTGGCCCCAGGGTTACTGGCCGAGGTGCTGCAGGACAGGGAAATCTGTTTATTTTCCCCGGCTCTTGTCGATCCGAAAATCGTCACTCGCGAAGGAGCATCTGCACAAAAAAACAGAGAGACCATTACTCTGGATCCAACCCGTCCCGTCCCCCAGTGAGAGTCGGTGTGTGTGGGACCCGTACCCCAGTGAGAGTCGGTGTGTGTGGGACCCGTACCCCAGTGAGAGTCGGTGTGTGTGGGACCCGTACCCCAGTGAGAGTCGGTGTCTGTGTGACCCGTACCCCAGTGAGAGTCGGTGTGTGTGGGACCCGTACCCCAGTGAGAGTCGGTGTCTGTGGGACCCGTACCCCAGTGAGAGTCGGTGTCTGTGGGACCCGTACCCCAGTGAGAGTCGGTGTCTGTGGGACCCGTACCCCAGTGAGAGTCGGTGCGTGTGGGACCCGTACCCCAGTGAGAGTCGGTGTGTGTGGGACCCGTACCCCAGTGAGAGTCGGTGTGTGTGGGACCCGTACCCCAGTGAGAGTCGGTGTCTGTGGGACCCGTACCCCAGTGAGAGTCGGTGTCTGTGGGACCCGTACCCCAGTGAGAGAGGTGGATGTGGGACCCGTACCCCAGTGAGAGTCGGTGTGTGTGGGACCCGTACCCCAGTGAGAGTCGGTGTGTGTGGGACCCGTACCCCAGTGAGAGTCGGTGTGTGTGGGACCCGTACCCCAGTGAGAGTCGGTGTGTGTGGGACCCGTACCCCAGTGAGAGTCAGTGTGTGTGGGACCCGTACCCCAGTGAGAGTCGGTGTGTGTGGGACCCGTACCCCAGTGAGAGAGGTGGATGTGAGACCCGTACCCCAGTGAGAGTCGGTGTGTGTGGGACCCGTACCCCAGTGAGAGTCGGTGTGTGTGGGACCCGTACCCCAGTGAGAGTCGGTGTGTGTGGGACCCGTACCCCAGTGAGAGTCGGTGTGTGTGGGACCCGTACCCCAGTGAGAGTCGGTGTGTGTGGGACCCGTACCCCAGTGAGAGTCGGTGTGTGTGGGACCCGTACCCCAGTGAGAGAGGTGGATGTGAGACCCGTACCCCAGTGAGAGTCGGTGTCTGTGGGACCCGTACCCCAGTGAGAGTCGGTGTCTGTGGGACCCGTACCCCAGTGAGAGTCGGTGTCTGTAGGACCCGTACCCCAGTGAGAGTCGGTGTGTGTGGGACCCGTACCCCAGTGAGAGTCGGTGTCTGTGGGACCCGTACCCCAGTGAGAGAGGTGGATGTGGGACCCGTACCCCAGTGAGAGTCGGTGTCTGTGGGACCCGTACCCCAGTGAGAGTCGGTGTCTGTGGGACCCGTACCCCAGTGAGAGAGGTGGATGTGAGAATGTTTCGAGACTCACACACTACATGAAGGACAATCGCTCTCCTCAGGGGTCTCGAGGTCACCTGATTCATGGCCTCACAGGTCAGTTTAAGTCCATTATCCTGAGCAGTGACGGGATAGGAGAGGACACTCTGTGCTGTCTTTCTCTCGTCATCTGTCTCCCATATCCTGGAGATCACTGTCTCTCCCTGGGGGGACCAAGGAGAACAGAGAGTGTAAATAAAGAGAGAGCGTCCACGCCAACTGGGGAACTGAGGCCAATACCTCGACACTGCCAGCTTGGCTCGGTCAGTAGTACTCCTCACCTCAGGGCCCCAAGGATGTGGGTTCAAAGCTCTCACCGGGACTTGAGCCCGTAATCTGGGCAAACACTCCCGGTGAGGTCCCGAGGGTGTCAGAGGTGCCATTTTTGGGATGGGACATTAACCCAAGGCCCCGTCCACCTGCTCGGGTGGATGTTCAAGATCCCACAGCCGCTCTTGGGAGAGGAGCCAATCTCTCGGTCTCCTGGCTCGATATTCTTCCCTCGACCAACAAATCAGCAGTCGACTGATCTGCTCCTTCTTTTGGCTGTATCAACCCCTTTCCTTACAGGGCTCGACAGGGTAGATGCAGGGAGGATGTTTCCTCTGGCTGGAGAGTCTAGAACCAGGGGTCATAGTCTCAGAATAAGGGGTCGGCCATTTAGGACTGAGCTGAGGAGAAATTCCTTCACTCAGAGGGTGGTGAATCTTTGGAATTCTCTACCCCGGAGGGCTGTGGATGCTCAGTCATTGAGTACATTCAAAACAGAGATCGATAGATTTCTAGATATTAAAGGCACCAAGGGATATGGGGATGGTGCAGGAAAATAGCGTTGAGGTAGAAGATCAGCCATGATCTTATTGGATGGCGGAGCAGGCTCGAGGGGCCAGATAGCCGACTCCAGCTCCTATTTCTTGTGTTCTTATTGGCTGTATCTATCCCTGTGATTGGCTGTATCTATCCCTGTGATTGGCTGTATCTATCCCTGTGATTGGCTGTATCAACCCCTGTGATTGGCTGTATCTATCCCTGTGATTGGCTGTATCTATCCCTGTGATTGGCTGTATCAACCCCTGTGATTGGCTGTATCTATCCCTGTGATTGGCTGTATCAACCCCTGTGATTGGCTGTATCTATCCCTGTGATTGGCTGTATCAACCCCTGTGATTGGCTGCATCTATCCCTGTGATTGGCTGTATCTGCTTCTCACCTTCAGCCACTGCAGTGTAGCCAATGGGCTTCCTCCACTTGAGCTGCAGACCAATTGAAGAGTAACTCCAGCTTTTACCTGATGATGATCATAACCTTCGATCCTGGGCATCTGTGGAGGGACTGAAATCAAAGAGATAACGAGGGGTCACAGGTCACGGAGAGGAATAAGGGGTCACAGAGAGGAACGAGGGGTCACAGAGAGGAACGAGGGGTCACAGAGAGGAACGGGGGGGTCACAGGGTCACAGAGAGGAACGAGGGGTCACAGAGAGGAACGAGGGGGGGTCACAGGGTCACAGAGAGGAACGAGGGGTCACAGAGAGGAACGAGGGGTCACAGAGAGGAACGAGGGGTCACAGAGAGGAACGAGGGGGGGTCACAGGGTCACAGAGAGGAACGAGGGGTCACAGAGAGGAACGAGGGGGTCACAGAGAGGAACGAGGGGTCACAGAGAGGAACGAGGGGTCACAGAGAGGAACGAGGGGGGGTCACAGGGTCACAGAGAGGAACGAGGGGTCACAGAGAGGAACGAGGGGTCACAGAGAGGAACGAGGGGTCACAGAGAGGAACGAGGGGGGGGTCACAGGGTCACAGAGAGGAACGAGGGGTCACAGAGAGGAACGAGGGGTCACAGAGAGGAACGAGGGGGGGGTCACAGGGTCACAGAGAGGATAGTCTAGGCAACCTGTCCTCATAGTTTAACTCTTTTTGCCTCAAAAGTGTTGACTGACCTTCCAAAATGCTGATGAGATTGAGGTGCAGGAAAATGGCACAAACTTTCAGTAACATGGCATTAAATGGTCTCCTCAGGGAGAGGGTCCTGGGCTGTGACCGAGACATTCATTGGGGTAATTAATGGGTGGATTGGGGCTGGCTAATGATGCCTTGACCCCATTCACGGAGGGCAGATTGGCCTCCAGCTGGACCTGGAGGGGGAGGTGAAGGTTATTTTTAGGCACTGGAATCTCAGGATCAGGGTCGACACAGTTTACAGCCCAGAATGGGCGGTTTGTAGCAGCTCGATTTCCAAATACTCATCCTCGTGTTCAAATCCCTCCATGGCCCTCGCCCCCCTCCCTATCTCTGTAACCTCCTCCAGCCCCTACAACCCTCCGAGATCTCTGCACTCCTCCAATTCTGGCCTCTTGCCCATCCCCTCGATTCCCATCGCTCCACCATTGGCGGCCGTGCCTTCAGCTGCCTGGGCCCTGAGCTCTGGAATTCCCTCCCTAAACCTCTCCGCCTCTCTCTCCTCCTTTAAGACGCTCCTTAAAACCTACCTCTTTGACCCAGCTTTTGGTCACCTGTCCTAATATCTCCTTATGTGGCTGGTGTCAAATTCTGTCTGATTTACGCTTCTGTGAAGCTCCTTGGGACGTTTTACAATGTTAAAGGCGATATATAAATGCAGGTTATTGTTGTGTAAACTTCAGGCAGAGATCAGGGACACCCTCTGCTGCAGGAAGTGAGGGTCTCAGCCATGTAGAACTCACACAGAATGCTCATGGTAAACCCTGTGAACCGGGGCTGGGTCAGAGCAGCATTCACCGCTCCACATAACATCTCGTTCCTGTTATCAGAGCTTTGTGGGGTAACCCTGCAGAGACAAAAGACAAATTGACCCAGTGAGGAAAAATACATCGTAGAGACAACACTCTGTATCTAACCCTGTACCTGCCCTGGGAGTGTTTGATGGGACAGTGTAGAGGGAGCTTTACTCTGTATCTAACCCTGTACCTGCCCTGGGAGTGTTTGATGGGACAGTGTAGAGGGAGCTTTACTCTGTATCTAACCCTGTACCTGACCCTGGGAGTGTTTGATGGGACAGTGTAGAGGGAGCTTTACTCTGTATCTAACCCTGTACCTGCCCTGGGAGTGTTTGATGGGACAGTGTAGAGGGAGCTTTACTCTGTATCTAACCCTGTACCTGACCCTGGGAGTGTTTGATGGGACAGTGTAGAGGGAGCTTTACTCTGTATCTAACCCTGTACCTGCCCTGGGAGTGTTTGATGGGACAGTGTAGAGGGAGCTTTACTCTGTATCTAACCCTGTACCTGACCCTGGGAGTGTTTGATGGGACAGTGTAGAGGGAGCTTTACTCTGTATCTAACCCTGTACCTGCCCTGGGAGTGTTTGATGGGACAGTGTAGAGGGAGCTTTACTCTGTATCTAACCCTGTACCTGCCCTGGGAGTGTTTGATGGGACAGTGTAGAGGGAGCTTTACTCTGTATCTAACCCTGTACCTGCCCTGGGAGTGTTTGATGGGACAGTGTAGAGGGAGCTTTACTCTGTATCTAACCCTGTACCTGCCCTGGGAGTGTTTGATGGGGCAGTGTAGAGGGAGCTTTACTCTGTATCTAACCCTGTACCGGCCCTGGGAGTGTTTGATGGGACAGTGTAGAGGGAGCTTTACTCTGTATCTAACCCTGTACCTGACCCTGGGAGTGTTTGATGGGACAGTGTAGAGGGAGCTTTACTCTGTATCTAACCCTGTACCTGCCCTGGGAGTGTTTGATGGGGCAGTGTAGAGGGAGCTTTACTCTGTATCTAACCCTGTACCTGCCCTGGGAGTGTTTGATGGGACAGTGTAGAGGGAGCTTTACTCTGTATCTAACCCTGTACCTGCCCTGGGAGTGTTTGATGGGACAGTGTAGAGGGAGCTTTACTCTGTATCTAACCCTGTACCTGCCCTGGGAGTGTTTGACGGGACAGTGTAGAGGGAGCTTTACTCTGTATCTAACCCTGTACTGGCCCTGGGAGTGTTTGATGGGACAGTGTAGAGGGAGCTTTACTCTGTATCTAACCCTGTACCTGCCCTGGGAGTGTTTGACGGGACAGTGTAGAGGGAGCTTTACTCTGTATCTAACCCTGTACCTGCCCTGGGAGTGTTTGATGGGACAGTGTAGAGGGAGCTTTACTCTGTATCTAACCCTGTACCGGCCCTGGGAGTGTTTGATGGGACAGTGTAGAGGGAGCTTTACTCTGTATCTAACCCTGTACCGGCCCTGGGAGTGTTTGATGGGACAGTGTAGAGGGAGCTTTACTCTGTATCTAACCCTGTACCTGCCCTGGGAGTGTTTGATGGGACAGTGTAGAGGGAGCTTTACTCTGTATCTAACCCTGTACCGGCCCTGGGAGTGTTTGATGGGACAGTGTAGAGGGAGCTTTACTCTGTATCTAACCCTGTACCTGCCCTGGGAGTGTTTGATGGGACAGTGTAGAGGGAGCTTTACTCTGTATCTAACCCTGTACCGGCCCTGGGAGTGTTTGATGGGACAGTGTAGAGGGAGCTTTACTCTGTATCTAACCCTGTACCTGCCCTGGGAGTGTTGATGGGACAGTGTAGAGGGAGCTTTACTCTGTATCTAACCCTGTACCTGCCCTGGGAGTGTTTGATGGGACAGTGTAGAGGGAGCTTTAGTCTGTATCTAACCCTGTACCTGCCCCAGGAGTGTTTAATGGGACAGTGTAGAGGGAGCTTTACTCTGTATCTAACCCTGTACCTGCCCCGGGAGTGTTTGATGGGACAGTGTAGAGGGAGCTTTACTCTGTATCTAACCCTGTACCTGCCCTGGGAGTGTTTGATGGGACAGTGTAGAGGGAGCTTTACTCTGTATCTAACCCTGTACCTGCCCTGGGAGTGTTTGACGGGACAGTGTAGAGGGAGCTTTACTCTGTATCTAACCCTGTACCTGCCCCTGGGAGTATTTGATGGGACAGTGTAGAGGGAGCTTTACTCTGTATCTAACCCTGTACCTGACCCTGGGAGTGTTTGACGGGACAGTGTCGGGGGAGCTTTACTCTGCATCTAACCCTGTACCTGCCCTGGGAGTGTTTGATGGGACAGTGTAGAGGGAGCTTTACTCTGTATCTAACCCTGTACCTGTCCTGGGAGTGTTTGATGGGACAGTGTAGAGGGAGCTTTACTCTGTATCTAACCCTGTACCTGCCCTGGGAGTGTTTGATGGGACAGTGTCGAGATTCTCACTGACCTGATGACCGACACTGTGTTAAAAAGTTTGTCTTTTGTGCCAGGAGTCACGGTGCTCTCAGAACCGGAAAGTTCCACGCCACCTGTCAGTGACAACAGGTAAGATTAAAGGTTAGAGTTCAACGGTGAATATTTGCACCTAAATGGAGGAATATTGCCCACTGCCAGCCCCAGATTCAGGGGGAAACAGAGCAGGAAAGGCCCATAACCCATCCCGGGCCTACGGTGATCCCAGTGAGAGTCGGTGTGTGTGGGACCCGTACCCCAGTGAGAGTCAGTGTCTGTGGGACCCGTACCCCAGTGAGAGTCGGTGTGTGTGGGACCCGTACCCCAGTGAGAGTCGGTGTCTGTGGGACCCGTACCCCAGTGAGAGTCGGTGTGTGTGGGACCCGTCCCCCAGTAAGAGTCGGTGTGTGTGGGACCCGTACCCCAGTGAGAGTCGGTGTGTGTGGGACCCGTACCCCAGTGAGAGTCGGTGTGTGTGGGACCCGTACCCCAGTGAGAGTCGGTGTGTGTGGGACCCGTACCCCAGTGAGAGTCGGTGTGTGTGGGACCCGTACCCCAGTGAGAGTCGGTGTGTGTGGGACCCGTACCCCAGTGAGAGTCGGTGTGTGTGGGACCCGTACCCCAGTGAGAGTCAGTGTGTGTGGGACCCGTCCCCCAGTGAGAGTCGGTGTGTGTGGGACCCGTACCCCAGTGAGAGTCAGACTGGGTGAGGAGAGGAGGATATTATTCTGGATCTTTCTTTCCCGTCCCACTCCGTCTCACTTACTCTTTTTGAAGATGATCGTGGATGGAGGTTTTGAATCCTGTACGTTGCAGGTGAGCAAATATTCCTCTCCCGCGACCCAGGTCACCGAACCCTGCGTAGCCAGCTCCTGGATGGTGGGAACGCCGGGCGGAACTGCAGAGAGACGGGGAATGGTATTACAAACAGGGTAAGACCGAGGGGGTCCTGCAGTTCAAGCCTGGCCGCGGGGAGGCGAAATACAGTGACACCACTATTCCCGACTGGAGTGGGGATGATTGGGTCATTCCCCTGTCAATCACACCGAGAGACCACACTACTGTGAGTGACTGGTATCGATTTTACCCACATCATTTGCATTCGGTAACTCTCCTTCACTCACTGCATTCTACCGGAGAAATAATCCTGCTTTTATCGGGAGACTTTGCTGCAGTTTTGGTCCCGATTTCCATTTACTGTCCTTCGTTGTGACTAATTAAATAGACTCTGTTTGCTGTCCAGTGACTCCTGGGTTAGAGAGAGGGAAATCAGCCAGGGTTCCTGCTCCTGATCACTGTCCAGCGACCCCCGGGTTAGAGAGAGGGGGAAATCAGCCAGGGTTCCTGCTCCTGATCACTGTCCAGCGACCCCCGGGTTAGAGAGAGGGGGAAATCAGGCAGGGTTCCTGCTCCTGATCACTGTCCAGTGACCCCTGGGTTAGAGAGAGGGGGGAAATCAGCCAGGGTTCCTGCTCCTGATCACTGTCCAGTGACCCCTGGGTTAGAGAGAGGGGGAAATCAGCCCAGGTTCCTGCTCCCGATCACTGTCCAGCGACCCCCGGGTTAGAGCGCGAGGAAATTGGACCGATACTCTCTAGAATTTAGAAGAATGAGAGGTGATCTCATTGAAACATATAAGATTCTGATGGGGGTTGACAGGGTAGATGCTGAGAGGCTGTTTCCCCTGGCTGGAGAGTCTAGAACCAGGGGGCATAGTCTCAGGATCAGGGGTCGGCCATTTAGGACTGAGATGAGGAGGAATTTCTTCACTCAGAGGGTTGTGAATCTTTGGAATTCTCTACCCCAGAGGGCTGTGGATGCTCAGTCGTTGAGTATATTCAAGGCTGAGATCGATAGATTTTTGGACTCGGGGAATCGAGGGATATGGGGATCAGGCGGGAAAGTGGAGTTGAGGTCGAAGATCAGCCATGATCTGACTGAATGGCGGAGCAGGCTCGAGGGACCGAATGGCCTATTCCTGCTCCTATTTCTTATGTTCTTAAATCAGCTAGAATTGCTGAACCTGTATCCCAGTGAAGGTCGGTGTGTGTGGGACCCGTACCCCAGTGAGAGTCGGTGTCCGTGGGACCCGTACCCCAGTGAGAGTCGGTGTGTGTGGGACCCGTACCCCAGTGAGAGTCGGTGTGTGTGGGACCCGTACCCCAGTGAGAGTCGGTGTGTGTGGGACCCGTACCCCAGTGAGAGTCGGTGTCTGTGGGACCCGTACCCCAGTGAGAGTCGGTGTCTGTGGGACCCGTACCCCAGTGAGAGTCGGTGTGTGTGGGACCCGTACCCCAGTGAGAGTCGGTGTGTGTGGGACCCGTACCCCAGTGAGAGTCGGTGTGTGTGGGACCCGTACCCCAGTGAGAGTCGGTGTCTGTGGGACCCGTACCCCAGTGAGAGTCGGTGTGTGTGGGACCCGTACCCCAGTGAGAGTCGGTGTGTGTGGGACCCGTACCCCAGTGAGAGTCAGTGTGTGTGTGGGACCCGTACCCCAGTGAGAGTCGGTGTGTGTGGGACCCGTACCCCAGTGAGAGTCGGTGTGTGTGGGACCCGTACCCCAGTGAGAGTCAGTGTGTGTGGGACCCGTACCCCAGTGAGAGTCAGTGTCTGTGGGACCCGTACCCCAGTGAGAGTCAGTGTGTGTGGGACCCGTACCCCAGTGAGAGTCGGTGTCTGTGGGACCCGTACCCCAGTGAGAGTCGGTGTGTGTGGGACCCGTACCCCAGTGAGAGTCGGTGTGTGTGGGACCCGTACCCCAGTGAGAGTCGGTGTGTGTGGGACCCGTACCCCAGTGAGAGTCGGTGTGTGTGGGACCCGTACCCCAGTGAGAGTCGGTGTGTGTGGGACCCGTACCCCAGTTCGAGGGTAATATCCATGTGTTACTTTGTGTTGAACAGAAGATGGCGCCTGTGTTGTCTGTGAAATGGACCCAGTTCTTGATCAGTCGCATTTCAATAAGTTTCAGTGAATGTTTCGGGGACGGTGAACCTACTGACTGTGGGTGGAGGGAGAGAGAGTGCGGGACGGGGATGGGGGAGAGAGAGTGGGACGTGGAATTTGGGCAGGGTAACGATAAAGTCAAGGTGCAGAGAAAGTATTTGAGAGAGGGAGCGTGGAGCAGAGTGCAGGAGATGTGATCAGTGAACATTCCCCGACCTGCCCTCGGCTTCCGATGGTTTGAGTTGATGTTTCGGAATCAGGACGATTAGATTTCTAACTTCCTGTTCCAACTCCTGGCCGGTCTCCCATCTTCCACCTTCTGTAAACTTCAGCTCATCCAAAACTCTGCCCCCGTATCCTAACTCTCACCGAGTCCCGTTCACCCATCACCCCCTGTGCTCACTGACCTCCATCGGCTCCCGGTCCGGGAACGCCTCGATTTTTAAAATTCTCATCCTCCTGTTCAAATCCCTCCATGGCCCTCGCCCCCCTCCCTATCCCTGTAACCTCCTCCAGCCCCTACGACCCTCCGAGATCTCTGCCCTCCTACAATTCCGGCCTCTTGTCCATCCCCCGATTCCCATCGCTCCACCATTGGCGGCCGTGCCTTCAGCTGCCTGGGCCCTGAGCTCTGGAATTCCCTCCCTAAACCTCTCCGCCTCTCTCTCTCCTCCTTTAAGACGCTCCTTAAAACCTCCCTCTTTGACCGAGCTTTTGGTCACCTGTCCTAATATCTCCTGATGTGTCTCGGTGTCAAATTCTGTCTGATTTACGCTCCTGTGAAGGATCTTGGGACATTTTACTGCGTTAAAAGTGCTGTAGAAATGGGAGTTATTGTAAAGTGAAATTCGGTTAAGGCCCCTCAGACTCCACACATCACCGATCACCGATCACCGATCCCCGATCACCGATCACCGACCCCCGATCCCCGATCACCGATCACCGATCACCGACCCCCGATCCCCGATCACCGATCCCCGATCCCCGATCACCGATCACCGATCACCGATCCCCGATCCCCGATCACCGATCACCGACCCCCGATCCCCGATCACCGATCACCGATCCCCGATCACCGATCACCGACCCCCGATCCCCGATCACCGATCACCGATCCCCGATCACCGATCACCGATCACCGACCCCCGACCCCCGATCACCGACCACCGATCACCGATCCCCGATCACCGATCACCGACCCCCGATCACCGATCACCGATCCCCGATCCCCGATCACCGATCCCCGATCACCGATCCCCGATCCCCGATCACCGATCACCGATCACCGACCACCGACCACCGATCCCCGATCCCCGATCACCGATCACCGACCCCCGATCCCCGATCACCGATCACCGATCCCCGATCACCGACCCCCGACCCCCGATCCCCGATCACCGATCACCGATCACCGACCCCCGACCCCCGATCACCGACCACCGATCACCGATCCCCGATCACCGATCACCGATCACCGATCCCCGATCACCGATCACCGATCCCCGATCACCGATCACCGATCACCGATCCCCGACCACCGATCACCGATCCCCGACCACCGATCACCGATTCCCGATCACCGATCCCCGATCCCCGATCACCGATCCCCGATCACCGACCACCGATCCCCGATCCCCGATCCCCGATCCCCGATCGCCGATCCCCGATCCCCCCCGATCCCCGATCCCCGATCACCGATCCCCGACCACCGATCCCCCCCGATCGCCGATCACCGATCCCCGATCCCCGATCCCCGATCCCCGATCACCGACCCCCGATCCCCGATCACCGATCACCGACCCCCGATCCCCGATCACCGATCCCCGATCCCCGATCACCGATCCCCGATCGCCGATCACCGATCACCGACCCCCGACCCCCGATCCCCGATCACCGATCACCGACCCCCGACCACCGATCGCCGATCGCCGATCCCCGATCCCCGATCACCGATCCCCGATCGCCGATCCCCGATCCCCGATCCCCATTCCCCGATCACCGATCCCCGATCCCCGATCCCCGATCACCGATCCCCGATCCCCCCCGATCCCCGATCCCCGACCACCGATCGCCGATCCCCGATCCCCGATCACCGATCCCCGACCACCGATCCCCCCCGATCGCCGATCCCCGATCCCCGATCCCCGATCACCGACCCCCGATCCCCGATCACCGATCACCGATCACCGACCCCCGATCCCCGATCACCGATCACCGATCACCGAACCCCGACCACCGATCACCGATCCCCGATCCCCGATCGCCGATCCCCGATCCCCGATCCCCGATCACCGATCCCCGATCCCCGATCCCCGATCACCGATCCCCATTCCCCGATCCCCGATCCCCGATCACCGATCCCCGATCACCGATCACCGATCCCCGATCACCGATCCCCGATCACCGACCCCCAATCCCCGATCCCCGATCACCGATCACCGATCACCGATCACCGATCCCCGATCACCGATCCCCGATCACCGACCCCCGATCCCCGATCACCGATCACCGATCCCCGATCCACAATCCCCGATCACCGATCCCCGATCACCGATCCCCGGGATCAATCAGTCGTTGGGGGGAGTGAGATTCCAGCTCGATCCTCCAATGATACTCCGTGAGGAAGTGAACAAAAGGACAAGGCCTGGGTTCAGCTCCCAGGAATCTCCCCAGCCTCGGATAATTATCCGTCGGGAACGTCAAACAGCTGATGTCTTCTCGGCCATGGAAAGGGGTTCGGATACAGGCAGGGGAGCAAATCCTCACCGACAGACACCGCGAGCACATCCTGAGACCTGAGTCAACTCCGGAGCTCAGGCTGTGATGGCCAAACGCAAGGCCGACATCTAATGGCGAGCCCCAGGCGTCCCTCGATACGGTTTGATACAACTCACTGGCCACTTTAAAGGGTGGTTCAGAGTCAACCAGGTTGGGGTGGGACTGGAGTCACTTGTGTCACCCAGGGTCTCTCCCTCTCCCCTCTGAGTCAGAAGGTCGTGGGTTCGAGCCCCCACTCCAGAGACTTGAGCCCCGTAATCCAGGCCGACACTCCCCCAGTGCCAGTGCTGAGGGAGCGCCGCGCTGTCGGAGGGTCAGTACTAAGGGAGCGCTGCACTGTCGGAGGGTCAGTACTGAGGGAGCGCTGCACTGTCGGAGGGTCAGTACTGAGGGAGCGCCGCACTGTCGGAGGGTCAGTACTGAGGGAGCGCTGCACTGTCGGAGGGTCAGTACTGAGGGAGCGCCGCACTGTCGGAGGGTCAGTACTGAGGGAGCGCCGCACTGTCGGAGGGTCAGTACTGAGGGAGCGCCGCACTGTCGGAGGGTCAGTACTGAGGGAGCGCTGCACTGTCGGAGGGTCAGTAATGAGGGAGTGCTGCACATCGGAGGGTCAGTACTGAGACGTCTTTTGGATGAGACGTTAAACCGAGGGCCCCGTCTGCCCTCTCAGGTGGATGTAAAAGATCCCACGGCCACTATTTTGAAGAAGAGCAGGGGGAGTTCTCCCCGGTGTCCTGGGGCCGATATTTATCCCTCGACCGACATCACTAAAAAAAACAGATGATCTGGTCATTTATCACATTGTACTCACTCAGGACGTCCAGCCAAGCAGTGTTGGAGATGATCCCCAGACTGGAGTCTGATCTACTGACCTGGCACTGATAAGAGGCATCGTCCTCCAGCCCCGCCTTCTCAATCTGGAGGTTAAATACCCCTAGGGAGGGCCAAAGGGCAGAGGTTAGCACAAACTGATGGGCAAAGGTCAAGAGGTCGCCTGCCCCGACTATTGGCCCAGGAGAGGCTGATCGGCGGTCGGTGGGACAGGGTGTGAAGGTTGAGGAGTGGGTCGATGCTGGACTCACCAGGATGATATCGGTTTGAGGGGCTGAATGGCCTCTTCCTGTTCCTCCTGTAACAGGTGGAGATGATTGAAACCCGCGATCGGGGGAAAGTGAGGGTCCCGATCGATCGGGGGGGGGGGGGTCTCGGTCTATCAGGTGGTCTCAGTTGATCGGGGGGTCCAGTCTATCGGGGGGTCTCAGTCTATCGGGGGGTCTAGTCTATCGGGGGGTCTCGGTCGATCGGGGGGTCCAGTCTATCGGGGGGTCCAGTCTATCGGGGGGTCTCAGTTTATCGGGGGGTCTCAGTCGATCGGGGGGTCCAGTCTATCAGGTGGTCTCAGTTGATCGGGGGGTCCAGGCTATCGGGGGGTCCAGTCTATCGGGGGGTCCAGTCTATCGGGGGGTCTCGGTCGAACGGGGGGTCCAGTCTATCGGGGGGTCTCAGTCTATGGGGGGGTCTAGTCTATCGGGGGGTCTCGGTCGATCGGGGGGTCCAGTCTATCGGGGGGTCTCAGTTTATCGGGGGGTCCAGTCTATCGGGGGGTCCAGTCTATCGGGGGGTCTCAGTTTATCGGGGGGTCCAGTCTATCGGGGGGTCTCAGTCGATCGGGGGGTCTCAGTCGATCGGGGGGTCTCAGTTTATCGGGGGGTCCAGTCTATCGGGGGGTCTCAGTTTATCGGGGGGGTCTCAGTCGATCGGGGGGTCTCAGTCTATCGGGGGGTCCAGTCGATCGGGGGGTCTCGGTCGATCGGGGGGTCTCAGTCGATCGGGGGGTCTCAGTCTATCGGGGGGTCCAGTCGATCGGGGGGTCTCAGCCTATCAGGGGGTCCTGGTCTATCGGGGGGTCTCGGTCTATCGGGGGGTCTCGGTCGATCGGGGGGTCTCGGTCGATCGGGGGGTCTCAGTCTATCGGGGGGGGTCCCAATCTCTCGGGGGGGTTCTCGGTCTATCGGGGGGGGGTCCCGATCTCTCGGGGGGTCTCAGTCTATCGGGGGGTCCCGATCTCTCGGGGGGGGGGGGTCTCGGTCTATCGGGGGTCCCGATCTCTCGGAGAGTCTCAATCTATCGGGGGGTCCCGATATCTCGGGGGGGTCTCGGTCTATCGGGGGGGGTCCCAATCTCCCGGGGGGGTCTCGGTCTATCGGGGGGGGTCCCGATCTCTCGGGGGGTCTTGGTCTATCGGGGGTCCCGATCTCTCGGAGAGTCTCAATCTATCGGGGGGTTTCGGTCTATTGGGGGGTCCCGATCTATAGGGGGGTCTCAGTCTATCCGGGGGGGGGGTCTCTATGTATCGGGGAGACTCTGCCCTGTGTACCTGCGGCCTTGCTCCCAGTCACACGGTAACGGGGGAATCCGGGCAGGACACGGCCTGGTCCCAGCAGGAGCCCATCCTTCACCCACTGCACCAGGCCCGAGGGATTCTCCACCTCACACTCCAGGATCGCCACCTCCCCCTCGATCGAGGTCCTGTTCTCCGGCTGCTTCCGGAACAGCTGTCTCTGCTCATTGGACCCTGACAACAGAAAACACACAACAAGGAAACAATCGCTGTCTTTACTCTGTATCTAACCCTGTACCTGCCCCGGGGAGTGTTTGATGGGACAGTGTAGAGGGAGCTTTACTCTGTATCTAACCCTGTACCTGCCCTGGGAGTGTTTGATGGGACAGTGTAGAGGGAGCTTTACTCTGTATCTAACCCTGTCCCTGCCCTGGGAGTGTTTGATGGGACAGTGTGGAGGGAGCTTTACTCTGTATCTAACCCTGTCCCTGCCCTGGGAGTGTTTGATGGGACAGTGTAGAGGGAGCTTTACTCTGTATCTAACCCTGTACCTGCCCTGGGAGTGTTTGATGGGACAGTGTAGATGGAGCTTTACTCTGTATCTAACCCTGTACCTGCCCTGGGAGTGTTTGATGGGACAGTGTAGAGGGAGCTTTACTCTGTATCTAACCCTGTACCTGCCCCGGGAGTATTTGATGGGACAGTGTAGAGGGAGCTTTACTCTGTATCTAACCCTGTACCTGACCCTGGGAGTGTTTGATGGGACAGTGTGGAGGGAGCTTTACTCTGTATCTAACCCTGTACCTGCCCTGGGAGTGTTTGATGGGACAGTGTAGAGGGAGCTTTACTCTGTATCCAACCCTGTACCTGCCCTGGGAGTGTTTGATGGGACAGTGTAGAGGGAGCTTTACTCTGTATCTAACCCTGTACCTGCCCTGGGAGTGTTTGATGGGACAGTGTAGAGGGAGCTTTACTCTGTATCTAACCCTGTACCTGCCCCGGGAGTGTTTGATGGGACAGTGTAGAGGGAGCTTTACTCTGTATCTAACCCTGTACCTGCCCTGGGAGTGTTTGATGGGACAGTGTAGAGGGAGCTTTACTCTGTATCCAACCCTGTACCTGCCCTGGGAGTGTTTGATGGGACAGTGTAGAGGGAGCTTTACTCTGTATCTAACCCTGTACCTGTCCTGGGAGTGTTTGATGGGACAGTGTAGAGGGAGCTTTACTCTGTATCTAACCCTGTACCTGACCCTGGGAGTGTTTGACGGGACAGTGTAGAGGGAGCTTTACTCTGTATCTAACCCTGTACCTGACCCTGGGAGTGTTTGATGGGACAGTGTAGAGGGAGCTTTACTCTGTATCTAACCCTGTACCTGACCCTGGGAGTGTTTGATGGGACAGTGTAGAGGGAGCTTTACTCTGTATCTAACCCTGTACCTGCCCTGGGAGTGTTTGATGGGACAGTGTAGAGGGAGCTTTACTCTGTATCTAACCCTGTACCTGCCCTGGGAGTGTTTGATGGGACAGTGTAGAGGGAGCTTTACTCTGTATCTAACCCTGTACCTGCCCCGGGAGTATTTGATGGGACAGTGTAGAGGGAGCTTTACTCTGTATCTAACCCTGTACCTGACCCTGGGAGTGTTTGATGGGACAGTGTGGAGGGAGCTTTACTCTGTATCTAACCCTGTACCTGCCCTGGGAGTGTTTGATGGGACAGTGTAGAGGGAGCTTTACTCTGTATCCAACCCTGTACCTGCCCTGGGAGTGTTTGATGGGACAGTGTAGAGGGAGCTTTACTCTGTATCTAACCCTGTACCTGCCCTGGGAGTGTTTGATGGGACAGTGTAGAGGGAGCTTTACTCTGTATCCAACCCTGTACCTGCCCTGGGAGTGTTTGATGGGACAGTGTAGAGGGAGCTTTACTCTGTATCTAACCCTGTACCTGTCCTGGGAGTGTTTGATGGGACAGTGTAGAGGGAGCTTTACTCTGTATCTAACCCTGTACCTGACCCTGGGAGTGTTTGACGGGACAGTGTAGAGGGAGCTTTACTCTGTATCTAACCCTGTACCTGACCCTGGGAGTGTTTGATGGGACAGTGTAGAGGGAGCTTTACTCTGTATCTAACCCTGTACCTGACCCTGGGAGTGTTTGATGGGACAGTGTAGAGGGAGCTTTACTCTGTATCTAACCCTGTACCTGCCCTGGGAGTGTTTGATGGGACAGTGTAGAGGGAGCTTTACTCTGTATCTAACCCTGTACCTGCCCTGGGAGTGTTTGATGGGACAGTGTAGAGGGAGCTTTACTCTGTATCTAACCCTGTACCTGCCCCGGGAGTATTTGATGGGACAGTGTAGAGGGAGCTTTACTCTGTATCTAACCCTGTACCTGACCCTGGGAGTGTTTGATGGGACAGTGTGGAGGGAGCTTTACTCTGTATCTAACCCTGTACCTGCCCTGGGAGTGTTTGATGGGACAGTGTAGAGGGAGCTTTACTCTGTATCCAACCCTGTACCTGCCCTGGGAGTGTTTGATGGGACAGTGTAGAGGGAGCTTTACTCTGTATCTAACCCTGTACCTGCCCTGGGAGTGTTTGATGGGACAGTGTAGAGGGAGCTTTACTCTGTATCCAACCCTGTACCTGCCCTGGGAGTGTTTGATGGGACAGTGTAGAGGGAGCTTTACTCTGTATCCAACCCTGTACCTGCCCTGGGAGTGTTTGATGGGACAGTGTAGAGGGAGCTTTACTCTGTATCTAACCCTGTACCTGCCCTGGGAGTGTTTGATGGGACAGTGTAGAGGGAGCTTTACTCTGTATCTAACCCTGTACCTGCCCCGGGAGTGTTTGATGGGACAGTGTAGAGGGAGCTTTACTCTGTATCTAACCCTGTACCTGCCCTGGGAGTGTTTGATGGGACAGTGTAGAGGGAGCTTTACTCTGTATCCAACCCTGTACCTGCCCTGGGAGTGTTTGATGGGACAGTGTAGAGGGAGCTTTACTCTGTATCTAACCCTGTACCTGTCCTGGGAGTGTTTGATGGGACAGTGTAGAGGGAGCTTTACTCTGTATCTAACCCTGTACCTGCCCTGGGAGTGTTTGATGGGACAGTGTAGAGGGAGCTTTACTCTGTATCTAACCCTGTACCTGCCCCGGGAGTGTTTGATGGGACAGTGTAGAGGGAGCTTTACTCTGTATCTAACCCTGTACCTGCCCTGGGAGTGTTTGATGGGACAGTGTAGAGGGAGCTTTACTCTGTATCTAACCCTGTACCTGCCCTGGGAGTGTTTGATGGGACAGTGTAGAGGGAGCTTTACTCTGTATCTAACCCTGTACCTGCCCTGGGAGTGTTTGATGGGACAGTGTAGAGGGAGCTTTACTCTGTATCTAACCCTGTACCTGACCCTGGGAGTGTTTGATGGGACAGTGTAGAGGGAGCTTTACTCTGTATCTAACCCTGTACCTGCCCCGGGAGTGTTTGATGGGACAGTGTAGAGGGAGCTTTACTCTGTATCTAACCCTGTACCTGCCCTGGGAGTGTTTGATGGGACAGTGTAGAGGGAGCTTTACTCTGTATCCAACCCTGTACCTGCCCTGGGAGTGTTTGATGGGACAGTGTAGAGGGAGCTTTACTCTGTATCTAACCCTGTACCTGTCCTGGGAGTGTTTGATGGGACAGTGTAGAGGGAGCTTTACTCTGTATCTAACCCTGTACCTGCCCTGGGAGTGTTTGATGGGACAGTGTAGAGGGAGCTTTACTCTGTATCTAACCCTGTACCTGCCCCGGGAGTGTTTGATGGGTCAGTGTAGAGGGAGCTTTACTCTGTATCTAACCCTGTACCTGCCCTGGGAGTGTTTGATGGGACAGTGTAGAGGGAGCTTTACTCTGTATCTAACCCTGTACCTGCCCTGGGAGTGTTTGATGGGACAGTGTAGAGGGAGCTTTACTCTGTATCTAACCCTGTACCTGCCCTGGGAGTGTTTGATGGGACAGTGTAGAGGGAGCTTTACTCTGTATCTAACCCTGTACCTGCCCTGGGAGTGTTTGATGGGACAGTGTAGAGGGAGCTTTACTCTGTATCTAACCCTGTACCTGCCCTGGGAGTGTTTGATGGGACAGTGTAGAGGGAGCTTTACTCTGTATCTAACCCTGTACCTGACCCTGGGAGTGTTTGATGGGACAGTGTAGAGGGAGCTTTACTCTGTATCTAACCCTGTACCTGACCCTGGGAGTGTTTGATGGGACAGTGTAGAGGGAGCTTTACTCTGTATCTAACCCTGTACCTGCCCTGGGAGTGTTTGATGGGACAGTGTAGAGGGAGCTTTACTCTGTATCTAACCCTGTACCTGACCCTGGGAGTGTTTGATGGGACAGTGTAGAGGGAGCTTTACTCTGTATCTAACCCTGTACCTGACCCTGGGAGTGTGTGATGGGACAGTGTAGAGGGAGCTTTACTCTGTATCTAACCCTGTACCTGCCCTGGGAGTGTTTGATGGGACAGTGTAGAGGGAGCTTTACTCTGTATCTAACCCTGTACCTGCCCTGGGAGTGTTTGATGGGACAGTGTAGAGGGAGCTTTACTCTGTATCTAACCCTGTACCTGACCCTGGGAGTGTTTGATGGGACAGTGTAGAGGGAGCTTTACTCTGTATCTAACCCTGTACCTGACCCTGGGAGTGTTTGATGGGACAGTGTAGAGGGAGCTTTACTCTGTATCTAACCCTGTACCTGACCCTGGGAGTGTTTGATGGGACAGTGTAGAGGGAGCTTTACTCTGTATCTAACCCTGTACCTGCCCCGGGAGTGTTTGATGGGACAGTGTAGAGGGAGCTTTACTCTGTATCTAACCCTGTACCGGCCCTGGGAGTGTTTGATGGGACAGTGTAGAGGGAGCTTTACTCTGTATCTAACCCTGTACCTGCCCTGGGAGTGTTTGATGGGACAGTGTAGAGGGAGCTTTACTCTGTATCTAACCCTGTACCTGACCCTGGGAGTGTTTGATGGGACAGTGTAGAGGGAGCTTTACTCTGCATCTAACCCTGTACCTGACCCTGGGAGTGTTTGATAGGACAGTGTAGAGGGAGCTTTACTCTGTATCTAACCCTGTACCTGCCCTGGGAGTGTTTGATAGGACAGTGTAGAGGGAGCTTTACTCTGTATCTAACCCTGTACCTGACCCTGGGAGTGTTTGATGGGACAGTGTAGAGGGAGCTTTACTCTGTATCTAACCCTGTACCTGACCCTGGGAGTGTTTGATGGGACAGTGTAGAGGGAGCTTTACTCTGTATCTAACCCTGTATCTGCCCTGGGAGTGTTTGATGGGACAGTGTAGAGGGAGCTTTACTCTGTATCTAACCCTGTACCTGACCCTGGGAGTGTTTGATGGGACAGTGTAGAGGGAGCTTTACTCTGTATCTAACCCTGTACCTGACCCTGGGAGTGTTTGATGGGACAGTGTAGAGGGAGCTTTACTCTGTATCTAACCCTGTACCTGACCCTGGGAATGTTTGATGGGACAGTGTAGAGGGAGCTTTACTCTGTATCTAACCCTGTACCTGCCCTGGGAGTGTTTGATGGGACAGTGTAGAGGGAGCTTTACTCTGTATCTAACCCTGTACCTGCCCTGGGAGTGTTTGATGGGACAGTGTAGAGGGAGCTTTACTCTGTATCTAACCCTGTACCTGCCCTGGGAGTGTTTGATGGGACAGTGTAGAGGGAGCTTTACTCTGTATCTAACCCTGTACCTGCCCTGGGAGTGTTTGATGGGACAGTGTAGAGGGAGCTTTACTCTGTATCTAATCCTGTACCTGCCCTGGGAGTGTTTGATGGGACAGTGTAGAGGGAGCTTTACTCTGTATCTAACCCTGTACCTGCCCTGGGAGTGTTTGATGGGACAGTGTAGAGGGAGCTTTACTCTGTATCTAACCCTGTCCCTGACCCTGGGAGTGTTTGATGGGACAGTGTAGAGGGAGCTTTACTCTGTATCTAACCCTGTACCTGCCCTGGGAGTGTTTGATGGGACAGTGTAGAGGGAGCTTTACTCTGTATCTAACCCTGTACCTGCCCTGGGAGTGTTTGATGGGACAGTGTAGAGGGAGCTTTACTCTGTATCTAACCCTGTACCTGCCCTGGGAGTGTTTGATGGGACAGTGTAGAGGGAGCTTTACTCTGTATCTAACCCTGTACCTGCCCTGGGAGTGTTTGATGGGACAGTGTAGAGGGAGCTTTACTCTGTATCTAACCCTGTACCTGCCCTGGGAGTGTTTGATGGGACAGTGTAGAGGGAGCTTTACTCTGTATCTAACCCTGTACCTGCCCTGGGAGTGTTTGATGGGACAGTGTAGAGGGAGCTTTACTCTGTATCTAACCCTGTACCTGCCCTGGGAGTGTTTGATGGGACAGTGTAGAGGGAGCTTTACTCTGTATCTAACCCTGTACCTGCCCTGGGAGTGTTTGATGGGACAGTGTAGAGGGAGCTTTACTCTGTATCTAACCCTGTACCTGCCCTGGGAGTGTTTGATGGGACAGTGTAGAGGGAGCTTTACTCTGTATCTAACCCTGTACCTGCCCTGGGAGTGTTTGATGGGACAGTGTAGAGGGAGCTTTACTCTGTATCTAACCCTGTACCTGCCCTGGGAGTGTTTGATGGGACAGTGTAGAGGGAGCTTTACTCTGTATCTAATCCTGTACCTGCCCTGGGAGTGTTTGATGGGACAGTGTAGAGGGAGCTTTACTCTGTATCTAACCCTGTACCTGCCCTGGGAGTGTTTGATGGGACAGTGTAGAGGGAGCTTTACTCTGTATCTAACCCTGTCCCTGACCCTGGGAGTGTTTGATGGGACAGTGTAGAGGGAGCTTTACTCTGTATCTAACCCTGTACCTGCCCTGGGAGTGTTTGATGGGACAGTGTAGAGGGAGCTTTACTCTGTATCTAACCCTGTACCTGCCCTGGGAGTGTTTGATGGGACAGTGTAGAGGGAGCTTTACTCTGTATCTAACCCTGTACCTGCCCTGGGAGTGTTTGATGGGACAGTGTAGAGGGAGCTTTACTCTGTATCTAACCCTGTACCTGCCCTGGGAGTGTTTGATGGGACAGTGTAGAGGGAGCTTTACTCTGTATCTAACCCTGTACCTGCCCTGGGAGTGTTTGATGGGACAGTGTAGAGGGAGCTTTACTCTGTATCTAACCCTGTACCTGCCCTGGGAGAGTTTGATGGGACAGTGCAGAGGGAGCTTTACTCTGTATCTAACCCTGTACCTGCCCTGGGAGTGTTTGATGGGACAGTGTAGAGGGAGCTTTACTCTGTATCTAACCCTGTACCTGCCCTGGGAGTGTTTGATGGGACAGTGTAGAGGGAGCTTTACTCTGTATCTAACCCTGTACCTGCCCTGGGAGTGTTTGATGGGACAGTGTAGAGGGAGCTTTACTCTGTATCTAACCCTGTACCTGCCCTGGGAGTGTTTGATGGGACAGTGTAGAGGGAGCTTTACTCTGTATCTAACCCTGTACCTGCCCTGGGAGTGTTTGATGGGACAGTGTAGAGGGAGCTTTACTCTGTATCTAACCCTGTACCTGACCCTGGGAGTGTTTGATGGGACAGTGTAGAGGGAGCTTTACTCTGTATCTAACCCTGTACCTGACCCTGGGAGTGTTTGATGGGACAGTGTAGAGGGAGCTTTACTCTGTATCTAACCCTGTACCTGCCCTGGGAGTGTTTGATGGGACAGTGTAGAGGGAGCTTTACTCTGTATCTAACCCTGTACCTGACCCTGGGAGTGTTTGATGGGACAGTGTAGAGGGAGCTTTACTCTGTATCTAACCCTGTACCTGCCCTGGGAGTGTTTGATGGGACAGTGTAGAGGGAGCTTTACTCTGTATCTAACCCTGTACCTGACCCTGGGAGTGTTTGATGGGACAGTGTAGAGGGAGCTTTACTCTGTATCTAACCCTGTACCTGCCCTGGGAGTGTTTGATGGGACAGTGTAGAGGGAGCTTTACTCTGTATCTAACCCTGTACCTGCCCTGGGAGTGTTGATGGGACAGTGTAGAGGGAGCTTTACTCTGTATCTAACCCTGTACCTGCCCTGGGAGTGTTTGATGGGACAGTGTAGAGGGAGCTTTACTCTGTATCTAACCCTGTACCTGACCCTGGGAGTGTTTGATGGGACAGTGTAGAGGGAGCTTTACTCTGTATCTAACCCTGTACCTGACCCTGGGAGTGTTTGATGGGACAGTGTAGAGGGAGCTTTACTCTGTATCTAACCCTGGGGAATGAGTTGATGAAGAATCTCAGTGAGTTTGATTCCCATTGACTGGCGCAAAAATTGCCCCCAATTTTTGAAAGGTTAAAGGTTGAATTCAGTGACTTACCCCCAATTACACATTGAAACAGCAAGAAACTGGGCCAGGTCCATAGCCCAAACTTCATCCTGCTGTGCAGGCCGCAGGGCAGGGTTCAGCGGGTCAGGGTTCAGCGGGTCAGAGTTCAACGAGAGCAGGTAATCTTAACCTGGGAACAGATTGAGGAGGAAATTAAATCTCAGTGCAAACATCTGAAAGGAAGAATGATCGACAAGCACCAGTGTGATCTCCCGCTCCGTGTCTCCCAGTCCCACACCGGGCGGTGATCTCCCGCTCCGTGTCTCCCGGTCCCACACCGGGCGGTGATCTCCCGCTCCGTGTCTCTCGGTCCCACACCGGGCGGTGATCTCCCGCTCCGTGTCTCTCGGTCCCACACCGGGCGGTGATCTCCCGCTCCGTGTCTCTCGGTCCCACACCGGGCGGTGATCTCCCGCTCCGTGTCTCCCGGTCCCACACCGGGCGGTGATCTCCCGCTCCGTGTCTCTCGGTCCCACACCGGGCAGTGATCTCCCGCTCCGTGTCTCTCGGTCCCACACCGGGCGGTGATCTCCCGCTCCGTGTCTCTCGGTCCCACACCGGGCGGTGATCTCCCGCTCCGTGTCTCTCGGTCCCACACCGGGCGGTGATCTCCCGCTCTGTGTCTCTCAGTCCCACACTGGGCGGTGATCTCCCACTCCGTGGGGTTCAGTCTCTCTCTTTCTTTCTCTCTCTCTCTCTCTTTCTTCCACTCTCTCTCTCTCTCCCTCTCTCTCTCTCTCTCTGTGGGGCTCCCTTCAGTTCATTGAAATATTCAGAGTGGGTTTTTAATTCAGCGTCACTGTAAACACCTGTAAACAATTTTACAACCCCAAGTTATAGTCCAACGATTTTATTTTTAATCCCACAAGCTTTCGGGGGCTTTCCCCTTCCTCAGGCAGTGTCCCACACCACCTGAGGAAGGGGAAAGCCCCCGAAAGCTTGTGGGATTAAAAATAAAATCGCTGGACTATAACTTGGTGTTGTAAAATTGTTTACAATTGTTAACCCCAGTCCATCGCCGGCATCTCCACATCACTGTAAACACCATCAGGTCTGAGATCTGCCCACAGCCTCCACTGCCCACAACCTTCCAGAATGTCAGTCCTGGCCCAGCATTAATTACCAGTTAATTAAATTCCTCCTCCCAGATTGTTCGAGGGACTGACACCAGAGAATGAAAACTTTCCCTGCCCCTCCCAGACATTCCTGTCTCCTCGCCTGCAGGGCCTGCCTCTGTCTGGGGTACAGATCCCACTGGTTACCCCACCCCCCGATACCCCAGGGGCACCTACACAACATCTCCAACCCCCACCCCCTCCCTCCAGTGCCTCCCAGTTTCGTGTCGTCTGTAAATTCCGATGCCCTGCCTCTGGATTTGTACCCAAATCAGAGTGAACCGAAACGGTCCCAGAACTGGATACTTGGGGACATCACTTTCCACTCCTGCCCCCCTCTGAGAAACTGCCCAACTCCCCTCCTCTTAATTCCGTGCCCCCTTAACCTTCTCCAATTGTCACACTTCCTTCCCCAGCCCTGCTTTCCACCACTTCCACCCTCGTTAAACCGAGGGCCCCGTCTGCCCCTCTCAGGTGGATGTAAAAGATCCCACGGCCACTATTTTGAAGAAGAGCAGGGGGGAGTTCTCCCCGGTGTCCTGGGGCCGATATTTATCCCTCAACCAACATCACAAAAAAAACAGATGATCTGGTCATTTATCACATTGCTGTTTGTGGGATCTTGCTGTGCGCAAATTGCCTGCTGCGTTTCCCACATTACAACAGTGACCTCACTTCAAAAAAGTACTTCATTGGCTGTAAAGTGCTTTAGGACGTCCTGAGGTGGAGAAAGGCGCCATAGAAACGCAAATTCTTCTTTCTCCCGCTCCCTCTTTCACCCTCACTCTCTCCCTCCCTCTCTCTCTCTCTCTCTCCCTCCCTCTCTCTCTCTCTCTCTCTCTCTCTCCCTCCCTCTCTCTCTCTCTCTCTCCCTCCCTCTCTCTCTCTCTCTCTCCCCCTCCATCTCCCGCTCCCTCTTTCTCCCTCACTCTCTCCCTCCCTCTCTCTCTCTCTCTCTCCCTCCCTCTCTCTCTCTCCCCCTCCATCTCCCGCTCCCTCTTTCACCCTCACTCTCTCCCTCCCTCCCTCTCTCTCTCCCTCCATCTCCCGCTCCCTCTTTCTCCCTCACTCTCTCCTCCCTCCCTCTCTCTCTCCCTCCATCTCCTGCTCCCTCTCTCCTTCTCTCCCTCCCTTTCCCTCCCCTCGTAAATTTCCCCCCTCTCTCACCTACCTGTTCTCTCTCGGTAGTTTTGCACGATCTCTGTCTCTCCTGTCCTGCCCTCAGTCTGTACAGCCCGTGTATTCCTATGACGACAATCACCCTCCCCTCATACCAACCCTGTCACTGCAGCTTCCTGAGGGGGAGTCTCTGCACTACAGGGTCCAGCTGGACAACTGAACACCAGTACCGGGAATTCACCGGGACTGAGCCCCACGGAGCGGGAGATCACCGCCCGGTGTGGGACCGAGAGACACGGAGCGGGAGATCACCGCCCGGTGTGGGACCGGGAGACACGGAGCGGGAGATCACCGCCCGGTGTGGGACCGAGAGACACGGAGCGGGAGATCACCGCCCGGTGTGGGACCGGGAGACACGGAGCGGGAGATCACCGCCCGGTGTGGGACCGAGAGACACGGAGCGGGAGATCACCGCCCGGTGTGGGACTGAGAGACACGGAGCGGGAGATCACCGCCCGGTGTGGGGACCGAGGGACACGGAGCGGGAGATCACCGCCCGGTGTGGGACCGGGAGACACGGAGCGGGAGATCACCGCCCGGTGTGGGACCGGAGACACGGAGCGGGAGATCACCGCCCAGTCTCTCTCTCTCTGTCTGTCTCTCTCCCTCTGTCTCTGTCTCTCTCTCTGTCGCTGTCTTTTTCTCTCTGTCTGTCTGTCTCTCTCCTTCTGTCTCTCTCTCTCTCTCTCAGTCTCTCTCTCTGTCTCTCGCTCTCTCTCTCTCTGTCTCTGTCTGTCTCTCTCTCTCTGTCTCTTCTCTGTGTGTTTGTTTCTCTCTCTCGTCCTCTGTCTCTCTCTCTCTTTAACTCCGTCTCTCTGTCTCTGTCTCTCTCCGACTTTCTCTCTCTCTGTCTCTTTCTCTGTGTATGTGTGTGTGTCTCTCTCTCTACCTCTCTCTCTATCTCTCTGTCTGTCTGTCTGTCTCTCTCCCTCTGTTCTCTCTCTCTCTCTCTCTCTCTCTGTCTCTGTCTCTCTGTCTCTTTCTCTGTGTGTGTCTCTCTTTCTCTCTCTCTCTCTGTCTCACTCACTCACCTGACGATGGAGATAATCTCCGAAAGCTTGTGATTTTAAAATAAAATTGTTGGACTATAACCCGGTGTTGTAAGATTGCTTATCTCTGTATCAGAGATAAGAGACAATGACAGATAATGTGGGATCAAGAGAGAGGAGAATGTGAGAGACAGAGAGTTCGTGATAGACTGAACGAGGGGGATGGCAGAGAAAAGCAAAGTGGAAGAGAAAGACGGTGAGATAGATATTGATCGAGTAAAAGAGAAATAGACTGCAAGAAATCACAGATGGAGATAAACAGTGAGAGAGAAGGAGCGATAAAGGAGAGAAAGAGAGAGAGAGAGAACGAGATTGAGAGACAACAGATGGAAGCAGAGATTTAAGAGACCCGTCAATCTGTCCCTGGTGATCAAGAATTAATTCCAAATTAATCTGAATTAATTGCTGGTCAGGTCAGGAAAGTACAACAGGATTGGCCAGTCCGGGGGGGGTGAGGGGGGGAATCGGACAACAGGATTGGCCAGGTCCGGGGGGGTGAGGGGGGAATCGGACAACAGGATTGGCCAGTCACGGGGTGGGGGGGGAATCGGACAACAGGATTGGCCAGTCCGGCGGGGGGGTGAGGGGGGAATCGGACAACAGGATTGGCCAGTCCGGGGGGTGAAGGGGGAAATCGGACAACAGGATTGGCCAGTCCGGGGTGGGGGAATCGGACAACAGGATTGGCCCAGTCCGGGGTGGGGGGAATCGGACAACAGGATTGGCCAGTCCGGGGGGGGGTGAGGGGGGAATCGGACAACAGGATTGGCCAGTCCGGGGTGGGGGGAATCGGACAACAGGATTGGCCAGTCCCGGGGGGGTGAGGGGGGAATCGGACAACAGGATTGGCCAGTCCGGGGGGGTGAGGGGGGGAAATCGGACAACAGGATTGGCCAGTCCGGGGTGGGGGGAATCGGACAACAGGATTGGCCAGTCCGGGGGGTGAGGGGGGAAATCGGACAACAGGATTGGCCAGTCCGGGGTGGGGGGGGAATCGGACAACAGGATTGGCCAGTCCAGAAGCATTTACCCCTTTGACCCTGGGGGGGTGCAATTTGTCCCCTCTTCAAAAGAAATGAAGGTAAATTTAAAAGGGCTGATCCAGAACTGAGGGTTTTCAAACGATCCAGAAAGATTGAACAGACTGAGGCTGTTTCCTCGAGAAAAGAGAAGGCTGAGGGGTGACCTGATCGAGGGGTTTAAGATTATGAAAGGGTTTCGATAGGGTAGATGTAGAGAAGATGTTTCCACTTGTGGGGGAGACCAGAACTAGGGGCCATAAATATAAAATAGTCACTAATAAATCCAATGGGGAATTCAGGAGAAACTTCTTTACCCAGAGAGTGGTGAGAATGTGGAACTCGCTCCCACAAGGAGTAGTTGAGGTGAATAGTGTAGATGGATTTAAGGGGAAGCTGGATAAACACATGAGGGAGAAAGGAATAGAAGGATATGGTGAGAGGGTGAGATGGAGTAGGGAGGGAGGAGGCTCGTGTGGAGCATAAACACCCGGGATAGACCAGTTGGGCCGAACGGCCTGTTTCTGTGCTGTACATTGTGTGTAATTCTGTGATGAATTCTCAGTGTAGTCAGGAGTTGTTGGGAGGTCTGGATTTTAAATTCTTTCACTGCCCCAAGGTGCTGGTCGGGGGCCATTGTGTCTCCCAGCAGGCTGATGGGAAAGAGGTAAGTCGGAGCAGATGGTCCTGTCTGTCTGGCCCTCTCTATGGGTTGGTCACGCTAAGCGATGATGGATGGGAGTGATCCGAGGCCCTGATAGAGTCTGTCAGAGTCTGAATGGACAATTCTGGTATGTGCAGGGTGTTTCTCTCTCTCTCTCTCTCTTTTCATTTAATGAACTAGATCGGGCCTTTGATGAACTGGCTGCCTTGGAATAATAGTCTTCTGACCTTGCGGTTTCCATGGCAACAGGGAGCTATGGTAACCAAGCTCAGAGACGGAGGCTGGACAGAGACGGGACAAGTTTGGTGGAGACAGGCCGAGATGTAAAGTCAACAGGACTGAGGAACGAGAGTGAGTGGATTAACTCTGCTAGTGGGAGGAGAGGGGGTGAAAGAGACTCGAGACAGGTTCATCCTTCATTGGCAAGGCTGCTCGCACTCCATCTTATCCCTCCCTCGAAGACACCGACTCTCACTGGGGTACGGGTCCCACAGACACCGACTCTCACTGGGGTACGGGTCCCACACACACCGACTCTCACTGGGGTACGGGTCCCACAGACACCGACTCTCACTGGGGTACGGGTCCCACAGACACCGACTCTCACTGGGGTACGGGTCCCACAGACACCGACTCTCACTGGGGTACGGGTCCCACACACACCGACTCTCACTGGGGTAACGGGTCCCACACACACCGACTCTCACTGGGGTACGGGTCCCACAGGACACCGACTCTCACTGGGGTACGGGTCCCACAGACACCGACTCTCACTGGGGTACGGGTCCCACAGACACCGACTCTCACTGGGGTACGGGTCCCACACACACCGACTCTCACTGGGGTACGGGTCCCACAGACACCGACTCTCACTGGGGTACGGGTCCCACAGACACCGACTCTCACTGGGGTACGGGTCCCACAGACACCGACTCTCACTGGGGATGATTTCTTCTCTCTCTAACCCAGGGGCACTGAGGCCAATTGTAGCCCCTCTCCCAACCCAGATCGAGATGGGGGAAGGGAGCCTGGAATGGTTCTGGACTGTGGGGCTCAGTCCCACACCGGTCATTGCCTTTGCCCCCTGAGGAGAACAATCTTTGGCAAACGTCACAAGGTGCTAAAGATGGAGACCAACTTTCTGGAGGTTCAGAGGCTGCTCTTGGGGACTTGTACACCTTGAACTGTCACAAACCCACCCCCTAATCCCTCGATATAAAATACACCAGCGCACTGAGCGCTGAGAGAAGGTCGTGTTCAAATCCCTCCATGGCCCTCGCCCCCCTCCCGATCTCTGTAACCTCCTCCAGCCCTACAGCCCTCCGAGATCTCTGCGCTCCTCCAATTCTGGCCTCTTGTCCATCCCCCGATTCCCATCGCTCCACCATTGGCGGCCGTGCCTTCAGCTGCCTGGGCCCTGAGCTCTGAATTCCCTCCCTAAACCTCTCCGCCTCTCTCTCTCCTCCTTTAAGACCACTTCTTAAAACCAACCTCTTGTCAACGGTCCTAACATCTCCTTATGTGGCTCAGAGTCAAATTCTGTCTGATTAACGCTCCTGTGACGTGCCTTCGGACGTTTTACGACATTGAAGGCTCTTGACGTGAGGGAGTTGGATGGCCTGTCGCCAAGAGTTGGTGTTTAAAATTGCCGTCCCTGACAGCCCAAGACTCTCCGACTCCCCCAGCCTGGCCGACTGCCCACATTTCAAAAGAAGAGCGGGGGAGAGAAACCCTCCATTGTTATGGAGCTGAGTGGGGGATTGATAGGCCCAGTTGCCCCCCGGCAACCACGCTGCAGAGCAGCCCGCAAGGCCGGATCAGGCCTCTGGAGTTGCTGCCGGAGAGAGAGCGAGAGAGCAGGAGGGGTGGGGGAGCCCGCTGAGTAACCCCGGGGGAAGGGCTGTGTCTGCGGGGGTCCGAAGGGGAGGCCTGGAAGGGTCAACCATCTGGTATTTCTGTCGAGTGCAAGTCATTTCTAAACGGTCTCCCTGCTGGATTCCTTCAGTCCCTTTTCTCCTGGCTGCTCCACATATGTTTCCCATACTTCATCGTCCTCTCTCAGCGCCGCCGATGCTGCTTTCAGTCGTTATGTTTTACGAGCGTCTGATTGTCACAGTCTGGCTCTCTCCCCACACTCTCAATCATCCTCTTTTCA
>NW_027139856.1:62087-85626 GCF_035084215.1 Heptranchias perlo
AGAGACAGCAGTTGCTGTGAATTCCGTGTAGGAATCCTGAAAGAGCTGGGATTTGCACAGCTGTAAAACTGGGGCACAGAGTTCTGAATGGCCCCTTTGCTTTCTCCGTGAAAGAGGGACTTAAACAGATGGTGAGATACTCACAGAAGAATAGAATAAAAGGCAGATAACACACGGAGCACAGAGTGGGGCCTTTTGTGCAGGCTTCTCTGTTCTAATGAAGTGTTCATGAAGAACAAGTAGCCACAGATTGACTGCTAATGATTCCTGAATGATGGGGTCTCAGGTCATGACTAAAAGGTTCATTTACTGGGAATCTTTCTCTCTCTTCATGAAGCCGGGTGAAACGCAGCCACACAATCCGGCCTTTGTGATGGTGATTGCATCCTTCCATTCCCCGCCAAGCCTGCACCTTGGAGTTTCCCAGCTCCCTGAGCTGGCTCTGTGCTGGGGGAGGGGGGCAGGATGGAGCTTATTCAATGGTGAGGATCCAGCCCCTTCCCCTGGCCACGGGTCTGGGCTTTCCTGAGGCCTGAGGCCCACAGGCTTGAACTGGGAGGGAAGGGGAGGGAGTGACAGGAAACGGAAGAGGAAAATGTACAACACAGGAACAGGAGGAGGCCGTTCAGCTCCTCGAGCCTGTTCCACCATTCAATCAGATCACGGCTGATCTGTATCTTAACTCCATTTACCCGCCTTGGTTCTGTAACCCTTAATCCCCTCACCCAACAAAAATCCATCGATCTCAGTTTTGAAATTTCCAATTGACCCCCGGCCTCAACAGCTTTTTGGGGGAGAGAGTTCCAGATTCCCACTCCCCTTTGTGTGAGGAAGTGCTTCCCGACATCACCCCTGAACGGCCTGGCTCTAATTTTAAGGTTCTGCCCCCTTGTTCTGGACTCCCCCCACCAGAGGAAATAGTTTCTCTCCATCGACCCTATCGAATCCTTTAATCATCTCAAACCCCTCGATTAGATCACCCCTTAATCTTCTACACTCGAGGGAATACAAGCCCAGTCTGTGCGACCTGTCCTCGTAATTTAACCCTTTTAGCCCCGGTATCATTCTGGTGAATCTGCCCTGCCCCCCCTCCAAGGCCAATCGATCCTTCCTGAGGGGCGGTGGATATCACTGGTGCATAAAATAATAAACAAGACGTAGTTAGAGGGAGGGAGACAGGAGAGAGAGAGAGAGAGAGAGAGTAAGGTAGGAAACGGGGAGTGAGGGCGAGCGAGGGAGGGAGTGAGGTTGGAGAGAGGGAGTGAGGGAGAGCGACAGAGGGAGGGGAGGGAGCCAGAGTGAGAGAGAAAGATGGAGAGAGAGAAACAGAGAAAGAGGGAGGAAGAGGAAGATGGAGGGAGGGAGGGGTGGAAAGGTTTGTTGTTGGGCGAGAGGGTGAGGGATATGAACAGTGTTTCTGGGCTGCCCCCCACGTGTTGACCTCTGACCTTTCCTCTTCCGCCAGGACATGCGGCCAACTTCTCCCATCAGCCCTCAGACCAGGTGGTGGTGACCGGCCAATCAGTGACGCTGCCCTGTGTGGTGACCGGGTACTGGGGCAACGTCCAGTGGACCAAGGATGGGCTGGCACTCGGAGCGGAGCGAGATCTCCCGGGTAGGTGAGGGGTCGAAGGTCAGGGAGCAGGGCACCAGGTGAGGGGTCGTCGAGGGTCAGGGAGCAGGGAACCAAGTGAGGTGGCGAAGGTCAGTGTGCGGGGCACCAGGTGAGGGTCCAAGGGTCAGGGAACAGGGCACCAGGTGAGGGTCCAAGGGTCAGGGAACAGGGCACCAGGTAAGGGGTCGAGTGTCAGAGTGCAGGGCACCAGGTGAGAGGTCGAGGGTCAGACTGCAGGGCACTAGGTGAGGGGTCGAGGGTCAGAGAGCAGGGCACCAGGTGAGGGTCGAGGATCAGGGAACAGGGCACCAGGTGAGGGTCGAGGATCAGGGAGCAGGGCACCAGGTGAGGGGTCGAGGGTCAGAGTGCAGGGCACCAGGTGAGGGGTCGAGGGTCAGAGTGCAGGGCACCAGGTGAGGGTCGAGGATCAGGGAGCAGGGCACCAGGTGAGGGGTCGAGGGTCAGAGTGCAGGGCACCAGGTGAGGGTTCGAGGGTCAGAGTGCAGGGCACCAGGTGAGGGGTCGAGGATCAGGGAGCAGGGCACCAGGTGAGGGTCGAGGATCAGGGAGCAGGGCACCAGGTGAGGGGTCGAGGGTCAGAGTGCAGGGCACCAGGTGAGGGGCGAGGGTCAGGGAGTAGGGCACCAGGTGAGGGGTCGAGGGTCAGGGAGCAGGTCCCCAGTGTGCGAGGCCTGATGGGTCTCTAACTCCCTGTTTCCTGACCCAGGCTGGTCCCGATATTCTGTCAGTGGACAGCTGAGTGTTGGTGAACACAATCTGCGAATCGAATCAGTCCAGATCGAAGATGATGCTGTTTACGAATGTCAGGCCACGCAGGTCGGGCTGAGGTCACGGAGGGCAAGACTGACCATTCTCGGTGAGTCGCACAGTTAGGTTTCAGGGTCACTCACTGTAACTGTACTGAGTCCCTGTTTATTCAGGGTGAGGGTCACTCACTGTAACTGTACTGAGTCCCTGTTTATTCAGGGTAAGGGTCACTCACTGTAACTGTACTGAGTCCCTGTTTATTCAGGGTGAGTGTCACTCACTAACTGTACAGAGTCACTGTTTATTCAGGGTAAGGGTCACTCACTGTGTAACTGTACAGAGTCCCTGTTTATTCAGGGTGAGGGTCACTCACTGTAACTGTACAGAGTCACTGTTTATTCAGGGTGAGGGTCACTCACTGTAACTGTACTGAGTCACTGTTTATTCAGGGTGAGGGTCACTCACTGTGTAACTGTACAGAGTCCCTGTTTATTCAGGGTGAGGGTCACTCACTGTGTAACTGTACAGAGTCCCTGTTTATTCAGGGTGAGGGTCACTCACTGTGTAACTGTACAGAGTCCCTGTTTATTCAGGGTGAGGGTCACTCACTGTGTAACTGTACAGAGTCCCTGTTTATTCAGGGTAAGGGTTACTCGCTGTGTAACTGTACAGAGTCCCTGTTTATTCAGGGTGAGGGTCACTCACTGTGTAACTGTACAGAGTCCCTGTTTATTCAGGGTGAGGGTCACTCACTGTGTAACTGTACAGAGTCCCTGTTTATTCAGGGTAAGGATTTGGTGTTGTCTCAATGTATTTTGATTGATTTTAATTATCTCCATGTGCTCTGGCCTCCTCCAGTTCCACCTGACAGCCCAGTAATTGAGGATGGTCCTGTCATTAAGCTGAGCGCTCGAGCCCTCTATAACCTGACCTGCCGGGTGAGTGGGGCTAAACCTGCAGTCGGAATCAGATGGTACAAGGATGGAGAGCTCCAAACACCCACACTCTACTCTAAGGTGAGGCTCTCACAAACCTTCTCCTTCTCCTTCCCTATGGGATGGATCTCGGGTATTGGGAGGGTGTGGAGATTGGGGGCAATTTCAGAGCAGGCTGCACCCCTAAACCCACCTTCCCCGCGCGTCCATATTGTCCACTCATTGTGGCCAATCCCGCTTACGTCATTCCCAGACTTGGGACTTGGTCAACATGGAGTGCAAAGGATTCCCTGGAGATCTCTGGGGTCCTGGGTCCCTGGGACAGGGGGCCCATTTAAAATTGGAAAGGTGCTCCCCACCCCCCCCCAATCTGGGCCCCCCTCCATGGGCCCCTCTCCCCCCAGCGCGCACTCACAAACTCCTAGATTTGCCATGCGGGAAGAGGCCTCTCTTTGGGTTGGAATTGTCACACCACAGACAGACCCCCGGGTGAACTCCCTGATCCGGAGCGGGGGGATGGAGTTCGGGTGTAGCTCGCGGACTGGAACGATGTCTCCCCCACTCCAGTTCCCCCCCTGCTCCCCCACTAAAGGTCTCGTGAGAAAATTCTGCCACAGGGTGGTAAGGGTTACGAGCAATCTTTGGAGCTGGCAATTCATTCTTCCAGATGTGCCCAGTGCCAGATGTGCCTTCCTCTATCTCCAGGACCATCACCATCCAGGACAACTCTACAACCACCTGACTGGATCAGGTTTCATCTGGTCCATTGGGATTGTGTCCAGTGGGAGTGAATGGGAAGGGGTTTGGTCCGTTGGGATTGTGTCCAGTGGGAGTGAATGGGAAGGGGTTTGGTCCATTGGGATTGTGTCCAGTGGGAGTGAATGGGAAGGGGTTTGGTCCATTGGGATTGTGTCCAGTGGGAGTGAATGGGAAGGGGTTTGGTCCGTTGGGATTGTGTTCAGCGGGAGTGAATGGGAAGGGGTTTGGTCCGTTGGGATTGTGTCCAGTGGGAGTGAATGGGAAGGGGTTTGGTCCGTTGGGATTGTGTCCAGTGGGAGTGAATGGGAAGGGGTTTGGTCCGTTGGGATTGTGTCCAGTGGGAGTGAATGGGAAGGGGTTTGGTCCGTTGGGATTGTGTCCAGTGGGAGTGAATGGGAGGGGGTTTGGTCCATTGGGATTGTGTCCAGTGGGAGTGAATGGGAAGGGGTTTGGTCCGTTGGGATTGTGTTCAGCGGGAGTGAACGGGAAGGGGTTTGGTCCATTGGGATTGTGTTCAGCGGGAGTGAATGGGAAGGGGTTTGGTCCGTTGGGATTGTGTCCAGTGGGAGTGAATGGGAAGGGGTTTGGTCCGTTGGGATTGTGTCCAGTGGGAGTGAATGGGAAGGGGTTTGTTCCGTTGGGATTGTGTCCAGTGGGAGTGAATGGGAGGGGGTTTGGTCCATTGGGATTGTGTCCGGTGGGAGTGAATGGGAGGGGGTTTGGTCCATTGGGATTGTGTCCAGCGGGAGTGAATGGGAGGGGGTTTGGTCCATTGGGATTGTGTCCGGTGGGAGTGAATGGGAAGGGGTTTGGTCCATTGGGATTGTGTCCGGTGGGAGTGAATGGGAGGGGGTTTGGTCCATTGGGATTGTGTCCGGTGGGAGTGAATGGGAGGGGGTTTGGTCCATTGGGATTGTGTCCGGTGGGAGTGAATGGAAAGGGGTTTGATCCATTGGGATTGTGTTCAGCGGGAGTGAATGGGAGGGGGTTTGGTCTATTGGGATTGTGTCCGGTGGGAGTGAATGGGAAGGGGTTTGGTCCATTGGGATTCTGTGTTTGGGCTACAAGTGAGCATCAGACTGTTTTATGTGGGCCCTGTAAAGGCCTGTGTTGTAGCCGAGAGTGGGGTCTGAGGTTTCAGATTTAAATCCTTGCTTCGAATGATTGTGGATTTTTCTCCGCAGGGTTTAATGGATGATGGAAAGAGAGAGACTTCCACTAGCATTCTCACTATCAGCCCAGACAGTAAGGACACGGGCAGTGTTTACACCTGCCGGGTCAGTAACCAGGCAACACCAGCCGGGAAACAGGTGTCCACAACACTCAATGTCCAGTGTGAGTACCAGGGAACCAGGAGTACACCTGGTCTGTAATATACTCACCCCACTGTCCACTGTACACCTGGTCTGTAATATACTCACCCCACTGTACACTGTACACCTGGTCTGTAATATACTCACCCCACTGTACACTGTACACCTGGTCTGTAATATACTCACCCCACTGTACACTGTACACCTGGTCTGTAATATACTCACCCCACTGTACACTGTACACCTGGTCTGTAATATACTCACCCCACTGTACACTGTACACCTGGTCTGTAATATACTCACCCCACTGTACACTGTACACCTGGTCTGTAATGTACTCACCCCACTGTACACTGTACACCTGGTCTGTAATATACTCACCCCACTGTACACTGTACACCTGGTCTGTAATATACTCACCCCACTGTACACTGTACACCTGGTCTGTAATATACTCACCCCACTGTACACTGTACACCTGGTCTGTAATATACTCACCCCACTGTACACTGTACACCTGGTCTGTAATATACTCACCCCACTGTACACTGTACACCTGGTCTGTAATATACTCACCCCACTGTCCACTGTACACCTGGTCTGTAATATACTCACCCCACTGTACACTGTACACCTGGTCTGTAATATACTCACCCCACTGTACACTGTACACCTGGTCTGTAATGTACTCACCCCACTGTACACTGTACACCTGGTCTGTAATATACTCATCCCACTGTACACTGAACACCTGGTCTGTAATATACTCACCCCACTCTACACTGTACACCTGGTCTGTAATATACTCACCCCACTGTACACTGTACACCTGGTCTGTAATGTACTCACCCCACTGTACACTGTACACCTGGTCTGTAATGTACTCACCCCACTGTACACTGTACACCTGGTCTGTAATATACTCACACCACTGTACACTGTACACCTGGTCTGTAATATACTCACCCCACTGTACACTGTACACCTGGTCTGTAATATACTCACCCCACTGTTCACTGTACACCTGGTCTGTAATATACTCATCCCACTGTACACTGTACACCTGGTCTGTAATATACTCACCCCACTGTACACTGTACACCTGGTCTGTAATATACTCACCCCACTGTACACTGTACACCGGGTGCGTAATATACTCACCCCACTGTACACCTGGTCTGTAATATACTCACCCCACTGTACACTGTACACCCGGTCTGTAATATACTCATCCCACTGTACACTGTACACCCGGTCTGTAATATACTCATCCCACTGTACACTGTACACCCGGTCTGTAATATACTCACCCCACTGTACACCTGGTCTGTAATATACTCACCCCACTGTTCACTGTACACCTGGTCTGTAATATACTCATCCCACTGTACACTGTACACCTGGTCTGTAATATACTCATCCCACTGTACACTGTACACCTGGTCTGTAATATACTCACCCCACTGTACACCTGGTCTGTAATATACTCACCCCACTGTTCACTGTACACCTGGTCTGTAATATACTCATCCCACTGTACACTGTACACCTGGTCTGTAATATACTCACCCCACTGTACACTGTACACCGGGTCTGTAATATACTCACCCCACTGCACACCTGGTCTGTAATATACTCACCCCACTGTACACTGTACACCGGGTCTGTAATATACTCACCCAACTGCACACCTGGTCTGTAATATACTCACCCCACTGTACACCGGGTCTGTAATATACTCACCCCACTGTACACCGGGTCTGTAATATACTCACCCCACTGTACACTGTACAGCTGGTCTGTAATATACTCACCCCGCTGTACACTGTACAGCTGGTCTGTAATATACTCACCCCACTGTACACTGTACACCTGGTCTGTAATATACTCACCCCACTGTACACTGTACACCGGGTGCGTAATATACTCACCCCACTGTACACCTGGTCTGTAATATACTCACCCCACTGTTCACTGTACACCTGGTCTGTAATATACTCATCCCACTGTACACTGTACACCCGGTCTGTAATATACTCACCCCACTGTTCACTGTACACCTGGTCTGTAATATACTCACCCCACTGTACACTGTACAGCTGGTCTGTAATATACTCACCCCACTGTACACTGTACACCTGGTCTGTAATATACTCACCCCACTGTACACTGTACACCTGGTCTGTAATGTACTCACCCCACTGTACACTGTACACCTGGTCTGTAATATACTCACCCCACTGTACACTGTACACCGGGTGCGTAATATACTCACCCCACTGTACACCGGGTCTGTAATATACTCACCCCACTGTACACCGGGTCTGTAATATACTCACCCCACTGTACACTGTACAGCTGGTCTGTAATATACTCACCCCACTGTACACTGTACAGCTGGTCTGTAATATACTCACCCTCACTCTCGGTGAGGTCTGTACCACACCAGGCCGTACATCGACCCACTGGGCCACGGTGGATCTCAGGGTGCAAAGTCCAAACGGTGTTGCAGTAATTTCAGAAATTCACCGACACCGTGCGGCCAGAGACCGTTTTATGGTCGATGGGTTTGGTCGTATTTTATTGGCTCTTTCTCTTGACCAATCAGTGCTTGCACACTTTCATTTGTCCAATCACAGACCCCCCTGAGGTGACCCTCACAGTCCACCCGACTCCTGTCCTTGAAGGTGCAAAGGTCAAGTTCTGCTGCTCGGCCAAGGCCAATCCAGAGGTCATTTCCTATCGGTGAGTTGCTCAGTCCCACTGGGCCATTCCTGCCTCCGTCCATTCCCCCCACCCCTCAAAATCACTGACTCTCCCTGTGGGGGGGGGGGGGAGAGGGGGCGCGGGTTCCACATTGTACCTCCCCAGAGGGCCGTTCTCCATGGGTGAGCCCAGTGCTCGTCGACCGGGGAGGGCATCGCAACCAACTCCCATCCCATTGTCACGGGAGCGGTCGGGTAAAAGGTACAGAACCAAGGGAGCCGAGGTACAGATCGGCCATGATCGGATTGAATGGGTCAAAGGGCTGAATGGCCTCCTCCTGTTCCAATGTGTGGAGGATGGGGGCGGTGTTGGGGAGAGGGGAACCCGTGTGGGGTAAGGGGAGATTGTGTGAGGGAGGGCGATTGTGTGGGGGATTTAATGGGGGGGTTTAATGGGGATTGGGTTTAACGGAAAGTTTAACGGGGAAGGGGGTTTAATGGGGGAGTTTAACAGGGGGTTTAAGGGGGGAATTTAACGGGGGGGTTTAACAGGGGTTTAATGGGGGGGGGTTAAACGGGGGAGGGGTTACGAGAGGCCTCACTGCCCGGGATTGGTGCCCTGTTTGTTGTGGGCCTCCTGTTGGTCAATTGATGGTGTCGGAGATTGTGTTCTGACCCCACTCTCTCACTCCAATGTTCACTTTCTTTGTTCGATCAGGTGGGCGAAAGGCCAGAGGCCACTCGCTGCTGTGGCCGGGAGCAGTTTCGAGGCCGAGGTCGACCACACTTTCTTCACAGAGCCAGTGTCCTGCATGGTGACCAACGCAATCGGATCGACCAATGCCAGCTCCCTGGTGGACGTTCATTGTAAGCAGCCATGACGCTGAACTCATGAGTTCAAAGGTTAAATAGGCATGAGATAGCGGTTAAAGGGACCTCCCCAGATACAGGAGTGTGTGAGAGGGGTTAGAGGGACCTCCCCAGATACAGGAGTGTGAGAGAGGGGTTAAAGGGACCTCCCCAGATACAGGAGTGTGAGAGAGAGGGGGTTAGAGAGACCTCCCCAGATACAGGAGTGTGAGAGAGAGGGGGTTAGAGGGACCTCCCCAGATACAGGAGTGTGAGAGAGGGGTTAGAGGGACCTCCCCAGGTACAGGAGTGTGAGAGAGGGGTTAAAGGGACCTCCCCAGGTACAGGAGTGTGAGAGGGGAGTTAGAGGGACCTCCCCAGATACAGGAGTGTGAGAGGGGGGTTAGAGGGACCTCCCCAGATACAGGAGTGTGAGAGAGGGGTTAAAGGGACCTCCCCAGATACAGGAGTGTGAGAGAGAGGGGGTTAGAGAGACCTCCCCAGATACAGGAGTGTGAGAGAGAGGGGGTTAGAGGGACCTCCCCAGATACAGGAGTGTGAGAGAGGGGTTAGAGGGACCTCCCCAGGTACAGGAGTGTGAGAGAGGGGTTAAAGGGACCTCCCCAGGTACAGGAGTGTGAGAGGGGAGTTAGAGGGACCTCCCCAGATACAGGAGTGTGAGAGGGGGGTTAGAGGGACCTCCCCAGATACAGGAGTGTGTGAGAGAGGGGTTAGAGAGACCTCCCCAGATACAGGAGTGTGAGAGAGAGGGGTTAGAGGGACCTCCCCAGATACAGGAGTGTGTGAGAGAGGGGGTTAGAGGGACCTCCCCAGATACAGGAGTGTGAGAGAGGGGTTAGAGGGACCTCCCCAGATACAGGAGTGTGTGAGAGAGGGGTTAGAGGGACCTCCCCAGATACAGGAGTGTGTGAGAGAGGGGGTTAGAGGGACCTCCCCAGATACAGGAGTGTGTGAGAGAGAGGGTTAGAGGGACCTCCCCAGATACAGGAGTGTGAGAGAGGGGTTAGAGGGACCTCCCCAGGTACAGGAGTGTGAGAGAGAGAGGGTTAGAGAGACCTCCCCAGATACAGGAGTGTGAGAGAGGGGGTTAGAGGGACCTCCCCAGATACAGGAGTGTGAGAGAGGGGTTAGAGGGACCTCCCCAGATACAGGAGTGTGAGAGAGAGGGGTTAGAGGGACCTCCCCAGATACAGGAGTGTGAGAGAGAGGGGTTAGAGGGACCTCCCCAGATACAGGAGTGTGAGAGAGGGGTTAGAGAGACCTCCCCAGGTACAGGAGTGTGAGAGAGAGAGGGGTTAGAGGGACCTTCCCAGGTACAGGAGTGTGAGAGAGAGGGGGTTAGAGAGACCTCCCCAGATACAGGAGTGTGAGAGAGAGGGGTTAGAGGGACCTCCCCAGATACAGGAGTGTGAGAGAGAGGGGTTAGAGAGACCTCCCCAGGTACAGGAGTGTGAGAGAGAGAGGGGTTAGAGGGACCTTCCCAGGTACAGGAGTGTGAGAGAGGGGGGGTTAGAGGGACCTCCCCAGATACAGGAAAAGGATTTAAGTCTTGGATGGACCCCAACTTCACAGAGAGCCAGAAATTGTTGAGGGTAAAAGGGAGATTTTGGCATGAAATGGGTCATAGCTGCTTGAGACATTGTCAGTGAGATGGGGAGATGGGCGAGGGTCGGTGAGGAGGCGGAGGGTCGGTGAGGAGGGGGAGGGTCGGGGAGGAGGGGGAGGGTCGGTGAGGAGGGGGAGGGTCCGTGGGATGGGGGAGGGTCGGGGAGGAGGGGGAGAGTCGGGGAGGAGGGGGAGGGTCGGGGAGGAGGGGGAGGGTCGGGGAGGAGGGGGAGGGTCGGGGAGGAGGGGGAGGGTCGGGGAGATGGGGGAGGGTCGGGGAGGAGGGGGAGGGTCGGGGAGGAGGGGGAGGGTCGGGGAGGAGGGGGAGGGTCGGGGAGATGGGGGAGGGTCGGTGAGGAGGGGGAGGGTCCGTGGGATGGGGGAGGGTCGGGGAGGAGGGGGAGGGTCGGGGAGATGGGGGAGGGTCGGTGAGGAGGCGGAGGGTCGGTGGGATGGGGGAGGGTCGGGGAGGAGGGGGAGGGTCGGGGAGGAGGGGGAGGGTCGGGGAGGAGGGGGAGGGTCGGGGAGGAGGGAGGAGACTGTGAGGGCGGGGAGGGGGAGGGTCGGGGAGGAGGGGGAGGGCGGGGAGGGCTTAGACTAAGTGACCCCGGGACTCGATGTCCAGGAACTAACTCTTTGGGTGATGTTTGCTCTGCAGTTGGTCCACGGCTGGTCACTGAACCTGAGCCGCTGATCGTGGATTTGGGGGTCGATGCTATCTTCTCCTGTGGCTGGGTCGGGAACCCACCGCCCACCCTCGCCTGGACCAAGAAGAGCTCGAGTGTGGTGAGTATCTCAATTATCGGATCGTTGGCTCTGTGAAAGATCCATCCCATTAGTCCCACTCCCCTGCTCTTTCCCCAGAGCCCCTGAAAATTTTCCCCCTTCAAGTATTTATCCAATTCCCCTTTTGAAAGTTATTATTGAATCTGCTCCCACCGCCCTCTCAGGCAGCGCATTCCAGATCATCACAACTCACTGCAGATTTCAGGGTCCAGGGGTTGGGGTCCAGGGTTCAAGGTCCATGATTCAGGGGTCAGGGTCCGGGGTTCGGGGTTCAGGGTCCAGAGGTCGGGTTTCGGGGTTCAGGGTCCGGAGGTCGGGGTCCGGGGTTCGGGGTCCAGAGGTCGGGGTTCGGGGTCCAGAGGTCGGGGTCCGGGGTTCGGGGTCCAGAGGTCGGGGTTCGGGGTCCAGGGTCCAGGGTTCAAGATCCATGATTCAGGGGTTGGGGTCCGGGGTTTGGGGTTCAGGGTCCAGAGGTCGGGGTTCAGGGTCCAGAGGTCAGGGTCCGGGGTTCGGGGTTCAGGGTCCAGGGTTCGGGGTTGGGGTCCAGGGTTCAAGGTCCATGATTCAGGGGTCGGGGTCCGGGGTTCGGGGTTCAGGGTCTAGGGTTCGGGGTTCAGGGTCCAGAGGTCGGGGTCCAGGGTTCGGGGTTCAGGGTCTAGGGCTTGGGGTTCAGGGTCCAGGGCTCGGGATCCAGGGTCCAGGGTTCGGGGCTCGGGGAATGGTTGCGAGCTGTCCTCGCCTCCTGGATATTAACAGTCTCCTCTCCGCAGGTCCTCAGCAATGGCGACTCCTTACATCTCAGGTCCGTCACCCAGGAGGATTCTGGGGTTTATATCTGCAAGGCCATCGTCCCGAGAATTGGGGTGGCAGAAAAGGAGGTCACCCTGATCGTGAATGGTAGGTGGCAGGGGGGGACTTTGGGGTTTACTGAAAGGCATTGCAGGGTGGGGGTCAGTGGGTCAGATACTGACCCCTCACCCATGGGGACCAGGGGTTAAATCCCCCCCCCACCAGAGAGAGGGGATGAAGAGTCTCCTCCCTCTGATGGAGACTGGGTGGGTCAGTGGGTCAGACATTGCTAACCTGGCCCGTGTCTGTTTCAGGCCCCCCCATCATCACTGCTGATCCGGTTGAGAGGGCCTTTCTTGGAGACAGCACCAGTCTCAAATGTTTCATCGGGAGCACTCCGTCCCCGGATAAAATCGTAAGTAGCAAGCAGAGCACATCCTGATAGGTCGGGGGGGGTGGGGGAAGCCTGCCCAGTGTGGTACTGAGCCACACAGACTAGAATAACACTCAGGGCCCAACACTGGGCAGAAACAGGGGGTAGGTGGGATTGAGGGTTAAAGGGAGAAGATGGGATTGAGGGAGATGGTGGGAAGGTGGGATTGAGGGAGATGGTGGGAAGGTGGGATTGAGGAAGATGGTGAGAAGGTGGGATTGAGGGAGATGGTGAGAAGGTGGGATTGAGGGAGATGTTGGGAAGGTCAGATTGAGGGAGATGGTGGGAAGGTGGGATTGAGGGAGATGGTGGGAGGGTGGGATTGAGGGAGATGGGGAGACGGTGGGATTGAGGGAGATGGTGAGAAGGTGGGATTGAGGGAGGTGGTGAGAAGGTGGGATTGAGGGAGATGTTGGGAAGGTGGGATTGAGGGAGGTATTGGGAAGGTGGGATTGAGGGAGGTGTTGGGAACATGGGATTGAGGGAGGTGTTGAGAAGGTGGGATTGAGGGAGGTGGTGAGAAGGTGGGATTGAGGGAGATGGTGGGATTGAGGGAGATGGTGGGAAGGTGGGATTGAGGGAGATGGTGAGAAGGTGAGATTGAAGTTATGGTGAGAAGGTGGGATTGAGGGAGATGTTGGGAAGGTCAGATTGAGGGAGATGGTGGGAAGGTGGGATTGAGGGAGATGGTGAGAAGGTGGGATTGAGGGAGATGGGGAGACGGTGGGATTGAGGGAGATGGTGAGAAGGTGGGATTGAGGGAGGTATTGGGAAGGTGGGATTGAGGGAGGTGTTGGGAACGTGGGATTGAGGGAGGTGTTGAGAAGGTGGGATTGAGGGAGGTGGTGAGAAGGTGGGATTGAGGGAGATGGTGGGATTGAGGGAGATGGTGGGAAGTTGGGATTGAGGGAGGTGGTGAGAAGGTGGGATTGAGGGAGATGGTGAGAAGGTGGGATTGAGGGAGATGGTGAGAAGGTGGGATTGAGGGAGATGGTGAGAAGGTGGGATTGAGGGAGATGGTGGGATTGAGGGAGATGGTGGGAAGGTGGGATTGAGGGAGGTGGTGAGAAGGTGGGATTGAGGGAGATGGTGAGAAGGTGGGATTGAGGGAGATGTTGGGAAGGTGGGATTGAGGGAGGTGGTGAGAACGTGGGATTGAGGGAGATAGTGAGAAGGTGGGATTGAGGGAGATGGTGAGAAGGTGGGATTGAGGGAGGTGGTGAGAAGGTGGGATTGAGGGAGGTGGTGAGAAGGTGGGATTGAGGGAGGTGGTGAGAAGGTGGGATTGAGGGAGATGGTGAGAAGGTGGGATTGAGGGAGATGGTGGGAAGGTGGGATTGAGGGAGGTGGTGAGAACGTGGGATTGAGGGAGATAGTGAGAAGGTGGGATTGAGGGAGATGGTGAGAAGGTGGGATTGAGGGAGGTGGTGAGAAGGTGGGATTGAGGGAGGTGGTGAGAAGGTGGGATTGAGGGAGATGGTGAGAAGGTGGGATTGAGGGAGATGGTGAGAAGGTGGGATTGAGGGAGATGGTGAGAAGGTGGGATTGAGGGAGATGGTGGGATTGAGGGAGATGGTGGGAAGGTGGGATTGAGGGAGGTGGTGAGAAGGTGGGATTGAGGGAGATGGTGAGAAGGTGGGATTGAGGGAGATGTTGGGAGGGTGGGATTGAGGGAGATGTTGGGAGGGTGGGTTTGAGGGAGATGGTGGGAGGGTGGGTTTGAGGGGTCTGATGTCCTCATTGTGTTGGGGAACACCCACTGACCTGTTTCTGGTGATGAAACACCTCAGGTGTGGTCGTGGAGAGAGAATGTTCTAGAATCGGGCTCCTACGACCGTTACAACGTGGAGACGGTCACCTCAGACCAGGGCACTGTGTCCACATTGACCATCCAGAGCTTGACCAAAGGAGACTTCCAGCCCGTCTACAACTGCACCGCATGGAATCGTTTCGGATTCACGACCCTGGTCATCGGTCTGAAAGAGAGCGGTAAGGAACCTTCCGGAATAAATTCCGGCCATGCTTGTGTTCTGATTAGGAGAGATGCACAACACGGTCAATCAGCCACTGAGTTTCTGTCGTTGTGTCCCCACAGAGGTCCTGCAGTTGGGGTACATTGTCGGGGCTGCGATCGGGGCCGCAGTTCTGCTCATCTTCCTCGTCACGCTCGTTTCCATCTGCAGTCAGAGGTCAAGGAAAGGTAAGGTCAAAGGTCATAACACCCTCAAGTTGTCCTGGTAAAAACCCAGCCCAGTGGAGCGGAGGTTCAGGCACCGTCCCCTCACCCTCTGGGACTTGGGGTCAAAGCCGGCCCCAGACAGAGGGGATGAAGGGGCTCGTCTCTCTGACGGGACAGTGTAGAGGGAGCTTCACTCTGTATTTAACCCTGTACCTGCCCTGGGAGTGTTTGATGGGACAGTGTAGAGTGAGCTTCACTCTGTATCTAACCCTGTACCTGCCCTGGGAGTGTTTGATGGGACAGTGTAGAGGGAGCTTTACTCTGTATCTAACCCTGTACCTGCCCTGGGAGTGTTTGATGGGACAGTGTAGAGGGAGCTTTACTCTGTATCTAACCCTGTACCTGCCCTGGGAGTGTTTGACGGGACAGTGTGGAGGGAGCTTTACTCTGTATCTAACCCTGTACCTGCCCTGGGAGTGTTTGACGGGACAGTGTAGAGGGAGCTTTACTCTGTATCTAACCCTGTACCTGCCCTGGGAGTGTTTGATGGGACAGTGTAGAGGGAGCTTTACTCTGTATCTAACCCTGTACCTGCCCTGGGAGTGTTTGACGGGACAGTGTGGAGGGAGCTTTACTCTGTATCTAACCCTGTACCTGCCCTGGGAGTGTTTGACGGGACAGTGTAGAGGGAGCTTTACTCTGTATCTAACCCTGTACCTGACCCTGGGAGTGTTTGATGGGACAGTGTAGAGGGAGCTTTACTCTGTATCTAACCCTGTACCTGCCCTGGGAGTGTTTGATGGGACAGTGCAGAGGGAGCTTCACTCTGTATCTAACCCTGTACCTGACCCTGGGAGTGTTTGATGGGACAGTGTAGAGGGAGCTTTACTCTGTATCTAACCCTGTACCTGCCCTGGGAGTGTTTGATGGGACAGTGTAGAGGGAGCTTTACTCTGTATCTAACCCTGTACCTGCCCTGGGAGTGTTTGATGGGACAGTGTGGAGGGAGCTTTACTCTGTATCTAACCCTGTACCTGACCCTGGGAGTGTTTGATGGGACATTGTAGAGGGAGCTTTACTCTGTATCTAACCCTGTGCCTGCCCTGGGAGTGTTTGATGGGACAGTGTGGAGGGAGCTTTACTCTGTATCTCACCCTGTACCTGCCCTGGGAATGTTTGATGGGACAGTGTGGAGTGAGCTTTACTCTGTATCTAACCCTGTGCCTGCCCTGGGAGTGTTTGATGGGACAGTGTAGAGGGAGCTTTACTCTGTATCTAACCCTGTACCTGACCCTGGGAGTGTTTGATGGGACATTGTAGAGGGAGCTTTACTCTGTATCCAACCCTGTGCCTGCCCTGGGAGTGTTTGATGGGACAGTGTGGAGGGAGCTTTACTCTGTATCTAACCCTGTACCTGCCCCGGGAGTGTTTGATGGGACAGTGTGGAGGGAGCTTTACTCTGTATCTAACCCTGTGCCTGCCCTGGGAGTGTTTGATGGGACAGTGTAGAGGGAGCTTTACTCTGTGTCTAACCCTGTACCTGCCCTGGGAGTGTTTGATGGGACAGTGTGGAGTGAGCTTTACTCTGTATCTAACCCTGTGCCTGCCCTGGGAGTGTTTGACGGGACAGTGTAGAGGGAGCTTTACTCTGTATCTAACCCTGTACCTGCCCTGGGAGTGTTTGATGGGACAGTGTGGAGTGAGCTTTACTCTGTATCTAACCCTGTGCCTGCCCTGGGAGTGTTTGATGGGACAGTGTAGAGGGAGCTTTACTCTGTATCTAACCCTGTACCTGCCCTGGGAGTGTTTGACGGGACAGTGTAGAGGGAGCTTTACTCTGTATCTAACCCTGTACCTGCCCTGGGAGTGTTTGACGGGACAGTGTAGAGGGAGCTTTACTCTGTATCTAACCCTGTACCTGCCCTGGGAGTGTTTGATGGGACAGTGTGGAGTGAGCTTTACTCTGTATCTAACCCTGTGCCTGCCCTGGGAGTGTTTGATGGGACAGTGTAGAGGGAGCTTTACTCTGTATCTAACCCTGTACCTGACCCTGGGAGTGTTTGATGGGACAGTGTGGAGTGAGCTTTACTCTGTATCTAACCCTGTGCCTGCCCTGGGAGTGTTTGATGGGACAGTGTAGAGGGAGCTTTACTCTGTATCTAACCCTGTACCTGCCCTGGGAGTGTTTGACGGGACAGTGTAGAGGGAGCTTTACTCTGTATCTAACCCACTCAGTTTTCCGGGTTTTGGTGGTGATCCCAGATGTCCTGCCCATCACACACTCCTCACCCTTAGATGAACCGATCCTGCAGGAATCCATCGCCCATCTCTCGGACTCTGTCTGTTGCAGCTGAAAAAGGGGTCCGCCTGTCCAAGAGCGACATCCGTGTTCAAATTGTCCACAGCGACCACATCACAACTCGGGGAGAAGAGGAGGAGACAAAGGATCCCATGGTAAACTCTCAGTGTGTCCAGTGGGAGTGAATGGGAAGGGGTTTGGTCCATTGGGATTGTGTCCAGTGGGAGTGAATGGGAAGGGGATTGGTCCATTGGGATTGTGTCCAGTGGGAGTGAATGGGAAGGGGATTGGTCCATTGGGATTGTGTCCAGTGGGAGTGAATGAGAAGGGGTTTGGTCCATTGGGATTGTCTCCAGTGGGAGTGAATGGGAAGGGGATTGGTCCATTGGGATTGTGTCCAGTGGGAGTGAATGGGAAGGGGTCGGGTCCATTGGGATTGTGTCCGGTGGGAGTGAATGGGAAGTGGATTGGTCCATTGGGATTGTGTACAGTGGGAGTGAATGGGAAGGGGTTTGGTCCATTGGGATTGTGTCCAGTGGGAGTGAATGGGAAGGGGATTGGTCTATTGGGATTGTGTCCAGTGGGAGTGAATGGGAAGGGGATTGGTCCATTGGGATTGTGTCTAATGGGAAGTCAGTTTGCTGCAATCTGCATCGTCTCATTTCAGGCCACAAAGAGTGAATCGTCAGGCCGGTCTCAGACAGAGAACAGTGAGCTGCTGGAGGAGGAAGAGGAAGAGGAAGATGGTCAGGAGATGAAGGTGGGTTAATACCATCACTCACATGCGATGGTGAGAGGTGCAGTTTATCAGCCTGGGAATCGTCCTCGTCCACCGACTGCTCGTTCAGTCCAGGCACCAAGTGGACGAGGGAGCCCCCGGCTACTCCAGACGGAGCAGGGAGTCCTGCCTCACACACCGTCACACGGCGACAGATTCCAACTCCCACCGGCCAGCCCTCCGTCTGGGTCACTGAGGGACTGAAGGGGGGGCTGGGGAATCCCATCCCCCGGTGCCCCTGGAGAGTGGGCTGGGGAACCCCATCCCCCGGTGCCCCTGGAGAGTGGGCTGGGGAACCCCATCCCCCATCCCCCATTGCCCCTGGAGAGTGGGCTGGGGAATCCCATCCCCCGGTGCCCCTGGAGAGTGGGCTGGGGAACCCCATCCCCCATCCCCCATTGCCCCTGGAGAGTGGGCTGGGGAATCCCATCCCCCGGTGCCCCTGGAGAGTGGGCTGGGGAATCCCATCCCCCGGTGCCCCTGGAGAGTGGGCTGGGGAACCCCATCCCCCGGTGCCCCTGGAGAGTGGGCTGGGGAACCCCATCCCCCGGTGCCCCTGGAGAGTGGGCTGGGGAACCCCATCCCCCGGTGCCCCTGGAGAGTGGGCTGGGGAATCCCATCCCCCGGTGCCCCTGGAGAGTGGGCTGGGGAACCCCATCCCCCGGTGCCCCTGGAGAGTGGGCTGGGGAACCCCATCCTCCATTGACCCTGGAGAGTGGGCTGGGGAACCCCATCCCCCGGTGCCCCTGGAGAGTGGGCTGGGGAACCCCATCCCCCGGTGCCCCTGGAGAGTGGGCTGGGGAACCCCATCCCCCGGTGCCCCTGGAGAGTGGGCTGGGGAACCCCATCCCCCGGTGCCCCTGGAGAGTGGGCTGGGGACCCCATCCCCCATTGACCTTGGAGAGTGGGCTGGGGAACCCCATCCCCCATTGACCCTGGAGAGTGGGCTGGGGAACCCCATCCCCCATTGCCCCTGGAGAGTGGGCTGGGGAACCCCATCCCCCGGTGCCCCTGGAGAGTGGGCTGGGGAACCCCATCCCCCGGTGCCCCTGGAGAGTGGGCTGGGGAACCCCATCCCCCATTGACCCTGGAGAGTGGGCTGGGGAACCCCATCCCCCGGTGCCCCTGGAGAGTGGGCTGGGGAACCCCATCCCCCGGTGCCCCTGGAGAGTGGGCTGGGGAACCCCATCCCCCGGTGCCCCTGGAGAGTGGGCTGGGGAACCCCATCCCCCATTGACCCTGGAGAGTGGGCTGGGGAACCCCATCCCCCATTGCCCCTGGAGAGTGGGCTCGGGAACCCCATCCCCCAGTGCCCCTGGAGAGTGGGCTGTGGAACCCCATCCCCCATTGCCCCTGGAAGTGGGCTGGGGAACCCCATCCCCCATTGACCCTGGAGAGTGGGCTGGGGAACCCCATCCCCCATTGCCCCTGGAGAGTGGGCTGGGGAACCCCATCCCCCATTGACCCTGGAGAGTGGGCTGGGGAACCCCATCCCCCAGTGCCCCTGGAGAGTGGGCTGGGGAACCCCATCCCCCAGTGCCCCTGGAGAGTGGGCTGGGGAACCCCATCCCCCATTGCCCCTGGAGAGTGGGCTGGGGAACCCCATCCCCCATTGACCCTGGAGAGTGGGCTGGGGAACCCCATCCCCCATTGACCCTGGAGAGTGGGCTGGGGAACCCCATCCCCCATTGCCCCTGGAGAGTGGGCTGGGGAACCCCATCCCCCATTGCCCCTGGAGAGTGGGCTGGGGAACCCCATCCCCCAGTGCCCGTGGAGAGTGGGCTGGGGAACCCCATCCCCCAGTGCCCCTGGAGAGTGGGCTGGGGAACCCCAACCCCCAGTGCCCCTGGAGAGTGGGCTGGGGAACCCCATCCCGCAGTGCCCCTGGAGAGTGGGCTGGGGAACCCCATCCCCCGGTGCCCCTGGAGAGTGGGCTGTGGAACCCCATCCCCCGGTGCCCCTGGAGAGTGGGCTGGGGAACCCCATCCCCCAGTGCCCCTGGAGAGTGGGCTGGGGAGCCCCATCCCCCAGTGCCCCTGGAGAGTGGGCTGGGGAACCCCATCCCCCAGTGCCCCTGGAGAGTGGGCTGGGGAACCCCATCCCCCATTGCCCCTGGAGAGTGGGCTGGGGAACCCCATCCCCCATTGCCCCTGGAGAGTGGGCTGGGGAACCCCATCCCCCATTGCCCCTGGAGAGTGGGCTGGGGAACCCCATCCCCCGGTGCCCCTGGAGAGTGGGCTGTGGAACCCCAGGCTGGTGAGTGTGTCACACTGGTTGAGCATGGTGTCGTACCGGGCGAGGGTGGTCTCGGACCCGGCGAGGGTGGTCTCGGATCGGGCGAGGTCTGGGACCGGGCGAGGGTGGCCTCGGACCGGGCGAGGTTGGTCTCGGACCCGGCGAGGGTGGTCTCGGACCCGGCGAGGGTGGTCTCGGACCGGGCGAGGGTGGTCTCGGACCCGGCGAGGGTGGTCTCGGACCGGGCGAGGGTGGCCTCGGACCGGGCGTGGGTGGCCTCGGACCGGGCGAGGGTGGCCTCGGACCCGGCGAGGGTGGCCTCGGACCCGGCGAGGGTGGTCTCGGACCGGGCGAGGGTGGTCTCGGACCGGGCGAGGGTGGTCTCGGACCGGGCGAGTGGGATGCAGCGAATGGACGGTTTGTAAATCTGCCTCTACCCCTCCCACAGGACCCTACGAACGGATACTACAATGTCCGAGTGCAGGAGGACCATCACCTGCCTTCGAGAAGGGGCTTCTCCGAATACATTCCCACCGCCAGGCCTGCGTTTGACCATCGCGGACCCTCCCAATTGTCCCCTGGCCCTGGCTACAACCCCCTGAGCAGCCAGCACAAGGCGTACGACTACAGCCCCAGGTACCTGATCGGGGGCAGTGCCCAGCAGAGTTACGGACCCCACGATCGGGTGTACCCCCAAGAACCAGTGTACGGGACGCCATCCTTCCTCGCCCCCCAGTGTTCCAGGAGCTTCCGCACATTTATCAACCCAGCCATCTTCGAGAAGGCCGAGAGCTGCGACCAGGCCAGCAAACTCGCCAGCTCCGCCCGCTTCTCCTCTGCCTTTCCTCAGCTCTCGGATTACAGCCGCCCCTCCCAGCAACGGATGCAGACTCACGTGTGAGGCCGTTCCCCCTGGAGGATCGTTGCACAGACGGCAGACTCGATGGGCGGGAAGAGAGACCGCGGTTGGAGTTTCCGAGGGACCGTGCGTCTCGAGAGGGGAACAGGTCAATTCAAAACCACAGCCATCACCAAACCTCACAGCTTCCAGGACCATCCCTCAGAGGATGAGGAGATCTCACTCGGAGGCAGCTCGGGAGGCAGGACTGGATTGGTGCTGACACCAGGCCTCCAACCTCAAGGCCCGCAAGACGAGGTCTCAATTCAAAGTTTGGGGCCGGGCCGGGCCCTCCCTCCCTCCCTCTCTCCGGGCCTGGTCCGGGTCTGACTCGGGATAATGGACGGTGACAAACTATTGCTCGTCTCTTCCTCCCGCCCAGAACCAAAGTGACCGAAGCTCCGTGGTATTGGCCAACACTGACTGGGAGCAAGAACGGCCCATCTGATTGGCAGACAGATCTTTCCGACCCGGTGTCGGGTCTCCGACGGATTGGACAAGCCCCTGCGGCTTGGACATTTGGGAACTCCCATTGTGTTTGGGTGGTCAGGGGTTAGAGGGCACGGGTTGGAGGTCACGGTGACATTGTTTGAGACGAGGTGACTCTCCCACCACCCCTCACCCGGTGGCATCACTGCCCTCTGATACCTCACCTCACGGAGGCCCATTACAGAGATCTCCCGCTACCAGTTAACCCCACGCAGACCAGAGGTAGAATCTGGTACATGCCCGCTTCACATGGGACTCAGTCCCACACCGGGCGGTGATCTCCCGCTCCGTGTCTCTCGGTCCCACACCGGGCGGTGATCTCCCGCTCCGTGTCTCCCGGTCCCACACCGGGCGGTGATCTCCCGCTCCGCGTCTCCCGGTCCCACACCGGGCGGTGATCTCCCGCTCCGCGTCTCTCGGTCCCACACCGGGCGGTGATCTCCCGCTCCGCGTCTCTCGGTCCCACACCGGGCGGTGATCTCCCGCTCCGCGTCTCTCGGTCCCACACCGGGCGGTGATCTCCCGCTCCGCGTCTCTCGGTCCCACACCGGGCGGTGATCTCCCGCTCCGCGTCTCTCGGTCCCACACCGGGCGGTGATCTCCCGCTCCGCGTCTCTCGGTCCCACACCGGGCGGTGATCTCCCGCTCCGCGTCTCTCGGTCCCACACCGGGCGGTGATCTCCCGCTCCGCGTCTCCCGGTCCCACACCGGGCGGTGATCTCCCGCTCCGCGTCTCCCGGTCCCACACCGGGCGGTGATCTCCCGCTCCGCGTCTCCCGGTCCCACACCGGGCGGTTATCTCCCGCTCCGCGTCTCCCGGTCCCACACCGGGCGGTGATCTCCCGCTCCGCGTCTCCCGGTCCCACACCGGGCGGTGATCTCCCGCTCCGTGTCTCTCGGTCCCACACCGGGCGGTGATCTCCCGCTCCGTGTCTCTCGGTCCCACACCGGGCGGTGATCTCCCGCTCCGTGTCTCCCGGTCCCACACCGGGCGGTGATCTCCCGCTCCGTGTCTCCCGGTCCCACACCGGGCGGTGATCTCCCGCTCCGTGTCTCTCAGTCCCACACCGGGCGGTGATCTCCCGCTCCGTGTCTCCCGGTCCCACACCGGGCGGTGATCTCCCGCTCCGTGTCTCCCGGTCCCACACCGGGCGGTGATCTCCCGCTCCGTGTCTCTCGGTCCCACACGGGGCGGTGATCTCCCGCTCCGTGTCTCTCGGTCCCACACCGGGCGTTGATCTCCCGCTCCGTGTCTCCCGGTCCCACACCGGGCGGTGATCTCCCGCTCCGTGTCTCCCGGTCCCACACCGGGCGGTGATCTCCCGCTCCGTGTCTCTCGGTCCCACACCGGGCGGTGATCTCCCGCTCCGTGTCTCTCGGTCCCACACCGGGCGGTGATCTCCCGCTCCGTGTCTCTCGGTCCCACACCGGGCAGTGCAGTCACCTACTGAACCGAAGAGTGGGTAATGCCTGTGTGTTTTATGCTTTGATGCAGCTTGTGAGAGTCAGACTGGGAGTCGATGTGTTGAGCAGAGGCCTCTGCCCAGGTGGAGAGAGGAGAGGAGAGGAGAGGCGGAGTGTCTGCAGGTCCTGAGAGTAACTGTCGACACATTTCACACCAAACACCTGTCCCTCCAGTCCCACTGAGCTCACTGAACCACCGCTGCACACTCGATCCAGAGTTTTAAACACTGGTGGGAAAATATATTGTAAAGTGAACAAACTGAGTCCTGTGGATCCATGAAAATGATTTGAAAGCAATCTTAGTAACTTTATTTATATTACAATAAACATTCCGATTGCCGTTTGCACGAGTGTGATATTAGTGCAAGACTCGTGAGCACCTCTGACTGTGATCGGTCCACACACACCAGGAGGTGCATCAAAGCTTTGTGCTTTTCAGAGGCCGGAGCCTGTCTCATCCAAACAGGCCGAGGATTGAAAACTGACACTCACATTGGAGACATTGAGCGAGACAGGGAACAGGTTTTAAAATCGGTTTAAAAATATATAAAAATTACATACAAAGAGAGAGAGCGAGAATGCAGCAGAGCTGCAGCCCTCTGGCTATTCATTTACAATA
>NW_027139857.1:0-10000 GCF_035084215.1 Heptranchias perlo
TAGGGCTTGTCTTGCAGGTGGGACTTGGGGAGTGGACGTGTGAGTGCTGATGGTGGTGAGGGGGAGGCGCCGTGATCAATGTGGGGGGGCGACTGGCGAGGAGGAGGAGGAGGAGGAGGAGGGAGGGACGGCCAGGAGGACCTCGTAGCCGGGCTTCCGCGGCTCCCCCTCCCCCGGGGGAGGGGGGGGGGGGCGGTTGGTGGAGGGGGCAGGCCGGGGCGGCCTGGCATACTCACTCAGCGTCCGCAGGGCTGGCGTGTCGGGGCCCAGATAGGGGGGCACGGCCGCGATGCTGCCCGGCTGGGCCTCGAAGGAGTGGCGGTGACCGGGCCCTCCGATCAAGATGGCCTCCTGCATCCGCGTCTCGTTGGAGAGTTTCTGAAGGAGGGGAAACAAAAAGAGGTTAAAAGAGGGGCAAGAAACCACAACCCAGAACCAGTCTGTTACCATAGGAACAGGAGTAGGCCCGATCAGGCCTCCTGTAACCATAGGAACAGGAGTAGGCCCGTTCAGGCCCCTGTAACCGTAGGAACAGGAGTAGGCCCGTTCAGGCCCCTGTAACCATAGGAACAGGAGTAGGCCCGTTCAGGTCCCTGTAACCGTAGGAACAGGAGTAGGCCCGTTCAGGCCTCCTGTAATCATAGGAACGGAGTAGGCCCGTTCAGGCCCCTGTAACCATAGGAACAGGAGTAGGCCCGTTCAGGCCCCTGTAACCGTAGGAACAGGAGTAGGCCTGTTCAGGCCCCTGTAACCGTAGGAACAGGAGTAGGCCCGTTCAGGCCCCTGTAACCGTAGGAACAGGAGTAGGCCTGTTCAGGCCCCTGTAACCGTAGGAACAGGAGTAGGCCCGTTCAGGCCTCCTGTAACCATAGGAACAGGAGTAGGCCCGTTCAGGCCCCTGTAACCATAGGAACAGGAGTAGGCCCGTTCAGGCCCCCTGTAACCATAGGAACAGGAGTAGGCCCGTTCAGGCCTCCTGTAACCATAGGAACAGGAGTAGGCCCGTTCAGGCCTCCTGTAACCATAGGAACAGGAGTAGGCCCGTTCAGGCCCCTGTAACCGTAGGAACAGGAGTAGGCCCGTTCAGGCCCCTGTAACCATAGGAACAGGAGTAGGCCCGTTCAGGCCTCCTGTAACCATAGGAACAGGAGTAGGCCCGTTCAGGCCTCCTGTAACCATAGGAACAGGAGTAGGCCCATTCAGCCACCTCGAGCCTGTTACCATAGGAACAGGAGTAGGCCCGTTCAGGCCCCTGTAACCGTAGGAACAGGAGTAGGCCCGTTCAGGCCCCTGTAACCGTAGGAACAGGAGTAGGCCCGTTCAGGCCTCCTGTAATCATAGGAACGGAGTAGGCCCGTTCAGGCCCCTGTAACCATAGGAACAGGAGTAGGTCCGTTCAGGCCCCTGTAACCGTAGGAAAAGGAGTAGGTCCGTTCAGGCCCCTGTAACCATAGGAACAGGAGTAGGCCCATTCAGGCCCCTGTAACCATAGGAACAGGAGTAGGCCCATTCAGGCCTCCTGTAACCATAGGAACAGGAGTAGGCCCATTCAGGCCCCTGTAACCATAGGAACAGGAGTAGGCCCATTCAGGCCTCCTGTAACCATAGGAACAGGAGTAGGCCCATTCAGGCCCCTGTAACCATAGGAACAGGAGTAGGCCCATTCAGGCCTCCTGTAACCATAGGAACAGGAGTAGGCCCGTTCAGGCCCCTGTAACCGTAGGAACAGGAGTAGGCCCGTTCAGGCCCCTGTAACCGTAGGAACAGGAGTAGGCCCGTTCAGCCCCCTCGAGCCGATTACACAGAGTTGCAATCCCAGGAGGAGGGAGAGGTCAGAACATTGACCGACAGGAAACGTTGAAGGATCTTGGTAAAGAGGGTCATGACGTTCCTCATTGCACCTTGTGGAGCATTCAAAAATTGAGCCCCAGGCTTCTGGAAAGGCCTACGAGGCCTAGGTGTAACCCAGGCCTCATCCTGGGAACATTCTTTCAATAAACACGTGCACTAATGACTCCAGTCACCGAAATACTTCAACACAAGCTGAAAAATGAAGGGTTTGTGATAGCTCCAAGCGAACTCAGGCCCCAAATAAGGGCCAGGCAGATTGCCCCCAATATTGGCACCAGTCAGGGCTGCCGTCCGAACAAGCTTCTCCTCAGATTCAAAGCCCACTCGAATAAACTCATCGCTATGTGTTCAAAATGAGGAGGGAGACACGGTCAGGGTAATGTGGAGGGAGCTCTGTATTGTAGTGTGGAGGGAGCTCTGTATTGTAGTGTGGAGGGAGCTCTGTATTGTAGTGTGGAGGGAGCTCTGTATTGTCGTGTGGAGGGAGCTCTGTATTGTAGTGTAGAGGGAGCTCTGTATTGTAGTGTGGAGGGAGCTCTGTATTGTAGTGTAGAGGGAGCTCTGTATTGTAGTGTGGAGGGAGCTCTGTATTGTGGTGTGGAGGGAGCTCTGTATTGTAGTGTGGAGGGAGCTCTGTATTGTAGTGTAGAGGGAGCTCTGTATTGTAGTGTGGAGGGAGCTCTGTATTGTAGTGTGGAGGGAGCTCTGTATTGTAGTGTGGAGGGAGCTCTGTATTGTAGTGTAGAGGGAGCTCTGTATTGTAGTGTGGAGGGAGCTCTGTATTGTAGTGTAGAGGGAGCTCTGTATTGTAGTGTAGAGGGAGCTCTGTATTGTAGTGTGGAGGGAGCTCTGTATTGTAGTGTGGAGGGAGCTCTGTATTGTAGTGTGGAGGGAGCTCTGTATTGTAGTGTGGAGGGAGCTCTGTATTGTAGTGTAGAGGGAGCTCTGTATTGTAGTGTGGAGGGAGCTCTGTATTGTAGTGTAGAGGGAGCTCTGTATTGTAGTGTAGAGGGAGCTCTGTATTGTAGTGTGGAGGGAGCTCTGCATTGTAGTGTGGAGGGAGCTCTGTATTGTAGTGTGGAGGGAGCTCTGTATTGTGGTGTGGAGGGAGCTCTGTATTGTAGTGTGGAGGGAGCTCTGTATTGTAGTGTGGAGGGAGCTCTGTATTGTAGTGTGGAGGGAGCTCTGTATTGTAGTGTAGAGGGAGCTCTGTATTGTAGTGTGGAGGGAGCTCTGTATTGTAGTGTAGAGGGAGCTCTGTATTGTAGTGTAGAGGGAGCTCTGTATTGTAGTGTAGAGGGAGCTCTGTATTGTAGTGTGGAGGGAGCTCTGTATTGTAGTGTAGAGGGAGCTCTGTATTGTAGTGTAGATGGAGCTCTGTATTGTAGTGTAGAGGGAGCTCTGTATTGTAGTGTAGAGGGAGCTCTGTATTGTAGTGTGGAGGGAGCTCTGTATTGTGGTGTAGAGGGAGCTCTGTATTGTAGTGTGGAGGGAGCTCTGTATTGTAGTGTAGAGGGAGCTCTGTATTGTAGTGTGGAGGGAGCTCTGTATTGTAGTGTAGAGGGAGCTCTGTATTGTAGTGTGGAGGGAGCTCTGTATTGTAGTGTGGAGGGAGCTCTGTATTGTAGTGTGGAGGGAGCTCTGTATTGTAGTGTGGAGGGAGCTCTGTATTGTAGTGTAGAGGGAGCTCTGTATTGTAGTGTGGAGGGAGCTCTGTATTGTAGTGTGGAGGGAGCTCTGTATTGTAGTGTGGAGGGAGCTCTGTATTGTAGTGTGGAGGGAGCTCTGTATTGTAGTGTAGAGGGAGCTCTGTATTGTAGTGTGGAGGGAGCTCTGTATTGTAGTGTGGAGGGAGCTCTGTATTGTAGTGTGGAGGGAGCTCTGTATTGTGGTGTAGAGGGAGCTCTGTATTGAAGTGTGGAGGGAGCTCTGTATTGTAGTGTAGAGGGAGCTCTGTATTGTAGTGTGGAGGGAGCTCTGTATTGTAGTGTAGAGGGAGCTCTGTATTGTAGTGTGGAGGGAGCTCTGTATTGTAGTGTAGAGGGAGCTCTGTATTGTAGTGTGGAGGGAGCTCTGTATTGTAGTGTAGAGGGAGCTCTGTATTGTAGTGTGGAGGGAGCTCTGTATTGTAGTGTGGAGGGAGCTCTGTATTGTAGTGTAGAGGGAGCTCTGTATTGTAGTGTGGAGGGAGCTCTGTATTGTAGTGTGGAGGGAGCTCTGTATTGTAGTGTGGAGGGAGCTCTGTATTGTAGTGTGGAGGGAGCTCTGTATTGTAGTGCGGAGGGAGCTCTGTATTGTAGTGTGGAGGGAGCTCTGTATTGTAGTGTGGAGGGAGCTCTGTATTGTAGTGTAGAGGGAGCTCTGTATTGTAGTGTGGAGGGAGCTCTATATTGTCGTGTGGAGGGAGCTCTGTATTGTAGTGTAGAGGGAGCTCTGTATTGTAGTGTAGAGGGAGCTCTGTATTGTAGTGTAGAGGGAGCTCTGTATTGTAGTGTGGAGGGAGCTCTGTATTGTAGTGTAGAGGGAGCTCTGTATTGTAGTGTGGAGGGAGCTCTGTATTGTAGTGTGGAGGGAGCTAGGTATTGTAGTGTGGAGGGAGCTCTGTATTGTAGTGTGGAGGGAGCTCTGTATTGTAGTGTGGAGGGAGCTCTGTATTGTAGTGTAGAGGGAGCTCTGTATTGTAGTGTGGAGGGAGCTCTGTATTGTAGTGTGGAGGGAGCTCTATATTGTCGTGTGGAGGGAGCTCTGTATTGTAGTGTAGAGGGAGCTCTGTATTGTAGTGTGGAGGGAGCTCTGTATTGTAGTGTGGAGGGAGCTCTGTATTGTAGTGTGGAGGGAGCTCTGTATTGTAGTGTGGAGGGAGCTCTGTATTGTAGTGTAGAGGGAGCTCTGTATTGTAGTGTAGAGGGAGCTCTGTATTGTAGTGTGGAGGGAGCTCTGTATTGTAGTGTGGAGGGAGCTCTGTATTGTAGTGTGGAGGGAGCTCTGTATTGTAGTGTGGAGGGAGCTCTGTATTGTAGTGTAGAGGGAGCTCTGTATTGTAGTGTGGAGGGAGCTCTGTATTGTAGTGTGGAGGGAGCTCTGTATTGTAGTGTAGAGGGAGCTCTGTATTGTAGTGTAGAGGGAGCTCTGTATTGTAGTGTGGAGGGAGCTCTGTATTGTAGTGTGGAGGGAGCTCTGTATTGTAGTGTAGAGGGAGCTCTGTATTGTAGTGTGGAGGGAGCTCTGTATTGTAGTGTGGAGGGAGCTCTGTATTGTAGTGTGGAGGGAGCTCTGTATTGTGGTGTAGAGGGAGCTCTGTATTGTAGTGTAGAGGGAGCTCTGTATTGTAGTGTGGAGGGAGCTCTGTATTGTAGTGTAGAGGGAGCTCTGTATTGTAGTGTAGAGGGAGCTCTGTATTGTAGTGTGGAGGGAGCTCTGTATTGTAGTGTCGAGGGAGCTCTGTATTGTAGTGTGGAGGGAGCTCTGTATTGTGGTGTGGAGGGAGCTCTGTATTGTAGTGTGGAGGGAGCTCTGTATTGTAGTGTGGAGGGAGCTCTGTATTGTAGTGTGGAGGGAGCTCTGTATTGTAGTGTAGAGGGAGCTCTGTATTGTAGTGTGGAGGGAGCTCTGTATTGTAGTGTGGAGGGAGCTCTGTATTGTAGTGTGGAGGGAGCTCTGTAGTGTAGTGTGGAGGGAGCTCTGTATTGTAGTGTAGAGGGAGCTCTGTATTGTGGTGTAGAGGGAGCTCTGTATTGTAGTGTGGAGGGAGCTCTGTATTGTAGTGTGGAGGGAGCTCTGTATTGTAGTGTAGAGGGAGCTCTGTATTGTAGTGTGGAGGGAGCTCTGTATTGTAGTGTGGAGGGAGCTCTGTATTGTAGTGCGGAGGGAGCTCTGTATTGTAGTGTGGAGGGAGCTCTGTATTGTAGTGTGGAGGGAGCTCTGTATTGTAGTGTAGAGGGAGCTCTGTATTGTGGTGTAGAGGGAGCTCTGTATTGTAGTGTGGAGGGAGCTCTGTATTGTAGTGTAGAGGGAGCTCTGTATTGTAGTGTGGAGGGAGCTCTGTATTGTAGTGTAGAGGGAGCTCTGTATTGTAGTGTAGAGGGAGCTCTGTATTGTAGTGTGGAGGGAGCTCTGTATTGTAGTGTGGAGGGAGCTCTGTATTGTAGTGCGGAGGGAGCTCTGTATTGTAGTGTGGAGGGAGCTCTGTAATGTAGTGTAGAGGGAGCTCTGTATTGTAGTGTAGAGGGAGCTCTGTATTGTAGTGTAGAGGGAGCTCTATATTGTCATGTGGAGGGAGCTCTGTATTGTAGTGTAGAGGGAGCTCTGTATTGTAGTGTGGAGGGAGCTCTGTATTGTAGTGTAGAGGGAGCTCTGTATTGTAGTGTAGAGGGAGCTCTGTATTGTAGTGTGGAGGGAGCTCTGTATTGTAGTGTGGAGGGAGCTCTGTATTGTAGTGTGGAGGGAGCTCTGTATTGTAGTGTAGAGGGAGCTCTGTATTGTAGTGTGGAGGGAGCTCTGTATTGTAGTGTAGAGGGAGCTCTGTATTGTAGTGTGGAGGGAGCTCTGTATTGTGGTGTGGAGGGAGCTCTATATTGTAGTGTGGAGGGAGCTATGTATTGTAGTGTGGAGGGAGCTCTGTATTGTAGTGTGGAGGGAGCTCTGTATTGTAGTGTGGAGGGAGCTCTGTATTGTAGTGTAGAGGGAGCTCTGTATTGTAGTGTGGAGGGAGCTCTGTATTGTAGTGTGGAGGGAGCTCTGTATTGTAGTGTGGAGGGAGCTCTGTATTGTAGTGCGGAGGGAGCTCTGTATTGTAGTGTGGAGGGAGCTCTGTATTGTAGTGTGGAGGGAGCTCTGTATTGTAGTGTAGAGGGAGCTCTGTATTGTAGTGTGGAGGGAGCTCTGTATTGTAGTGTGGAGGGAGCTCTGTATTGTAGTGCGGAGGGAGCTCTGTATTGTAGTGTGGAGGGAGCTCTGTATTGTAGTGTAGAGGGAGCTCTGTATTGTGGTGTAGAGGGAGCTCTGTATTGTAGTGTGGAGGGAGCTCTGTATTGTAGTGTAGAGGGAGCTCTGTATTGTAGTGTGGAGGGAGCTCTGTATTGTAGTGTAGAGGGAGCTCTGTATTGTGGTGTAGAGGGAGCTCTGTATTGTAGTGCGGAGGGAGCTCTGTATTGTAGTGTAGAGGGAGCTCTGTATTGTAGTGTGGAGGGAGCTCTGTATTGTAGTGTGGAGGGAGCTCTGTATTGTAGTGTGGAGGGAGCTCTGTATTGTAGTGTGGAGGGAGCTCTGTATTGTAGTGTAGAGGGAGCTCTGTATTGTAGTGCGGAGGGAGCTCTGTATTGTAGTGTAGAAGGGAGCTCTGTATTGTAGTGTAGAGGGAGCTCTGTATTGTAGTGTGGAGGGAGCTCTGTATTGTAGTGTGGAGGGAGCTCTGTATTGTAGTGTGGAGGGAGCTCTGTATTGTAGTGTCGGAGGGAGCTCTGTATTGTAGTGTGGAGGGAGCTCTGTATTGTAGTGTAGAGGGAGCTCTGTATTGTAGTGTAGAGGGAGCTCTGTATTGTAGTGTGGAGGGAGCTCTGTATTGTAGTGTAGAGGGAGCTCTGTATTGTAGTGTGGAGGGAGCTCTGTATTGTAGTGTAGAGGGAGCTCTGTATTGTAGTGTAGAGGGAGCTCTGTATTGTAGTGCGGAGGGAGCTCTGTATTGTAGTGTAGAGGGAGCTCTGTATTGTAGTGTGGAGGGAGCTCTGTATTGTAGTGTGGAGGGAGCTCTGTATTGTAGTGTGGAGGGAGCTCTGTATTGTAGTGTAGAGGGAGCTCTGTATTGTAGTGTAGAGGGAGCTCTGTATTGTAGTGCGGAGGGAGCTCTGTATTGTAGTGTAGAGGGAGCTCTGTATTGTAGTGTGGAGGGAGCTCTGTATTGTAGTGTGGAGGGAGCTCTGTATTGTAGTGTGGAGGGAGCTCTGTATTGTAGTGTGGAGGGAGCTCTGTATTGTAGTGTGGAGGGAGCTCTGTATGTAGTGCGGAGGGAGCTCTGTATTGTAGTGTAGAGGAGCTCTGTATTGTAGTGTGGAGGGAGCTCTGTATTGTAGTGTGGAGGGAGCTCTGTATTGTAGTGTAGAGGGAGCTCTGTATTGTAGTGTGGAGGGAGCTCTGTATTGTAGTGTGGAGGGAGCTCTGTATTGTAGTGTGGAGGGAGCTCTGTATTGTAGTGTAGAGGGGAGCTCTGTATTGTAGTGTGGAGGGAGCTCTGTATTGTAGTGTGGAGGGAGCTCTGTATTGTAGTGTGGAGGGAGCTCTGTATTGTAGTGTAGAGGGAGCTCTGTATTGTAGTGTAGAGGGAGCTCTGTATTGTAGTGTGGAGGGAGCTCTGTATTGTAGTGTGGAGGGAGCTCTGTATTGTAGTGTGGAGGGAGCTCTGTATTGTAGTGTAGAGGGAGCTCTGTATTGTAGTGTAGAGGGAGCTCTGTATTGTAGTGTGGAGGGAGCTCTGTATTGTAGTGCGGAGGGAGCTCTGTATTGTAGCTGCGGAGGGAGCTCTGTATTGTAGTGTGGAGGGAGCTCTGTATTGTAGTGTAGAGGGAGCTCTGTATTGTAGTGTGGAGGGAGCTCTGTATTGTAGTGTAGAGGGAGCTCTGTATTGTAGTGTAGAGGGAGCTCTGTATTGTAGTGTGGAGGGAGCTCTGTATTGTAGTGTGGAGGGAGCTCTGTATTGTAGTGTAGAGGGAGCTCTGTATTGTAGTGTGGAGGGAGCTCTGTATTGTAGTGTAGAGGGAGCTCTGTATTGTAGTGTGGAGGGAGCTCTGTATTGTGGTGTGGAGGGAGCTCTGTATTGTAGTGTGGAGGGAGCTCTGTATTGTAGTGTAGAGGGAGCTCTGTATTGTAGTGTAGAGGGAGCTCTGTATTGTAGTGTGGAGGGAGCTCTGTATTGTAGTGCGGAGGGAGCTCTGTATTGTGGTGTGGAGGGAGCTCTGTATTGTAGTGTAGAGGGAGCTCTGTATTGTAGTGTAGAGGGAGCTCTGTATTGTAGTGTGGAGGGAGCTCTGTATTGTAGTGTAGAGGGAGCTCTGTATTGTAGTGTGGAGGGAGCTCTGTATTGTAGTGTGGAGGGAGCTCTGTATTGTAGTGTGGAGGGAGCTCTGTATTGTAGTGTGGAGGGAGCTCTGTATTGTAGTGCGGAGGGAGCTCTGTATTGTAGTGTAGAGGGAGCTCTGTATTGTAGTGCGGAGGGAGCTCTGTATTGTAGTGCGGAGGGAGCTCTGTATTGTGGTGCGGAGGGAGCTCTGTATTGTAGTGTAGAGGGAGCTCTGTATTGTAGTGCGGAGGGAGCTCTGTATTGTAGTGCGGAGGGAGCTCTGTATTGTAGTGTAGAGGGAGCTCTGTATTGTAGTGCGGAGGGAGCTCTGTATTGTAGTGTGGAGGGAGCTCTGTATTGTAGTGTAGAGGGAGCTCTGTATTGTGGTGTAGAGGGAGCTCTGTATTGTAGTGTGGATTGAGCTCTGTATTGTAGTGTAGAGGGAGCTCTGTATTGTAGTGTGGAGGGAGCTCTGTATTGTGGTGTAGAGGGAGCTCTGTATTGTAGTGTGGAGGGAGCTCTGTATTGTAGTGTAGAGGGAGCTCTGTATTGTAGTGTGGAGGGAGCTCTGTAGTGTAGTGCGGAGGGAGCTCTGTATTGTAGTGCGGAGGGAGCTCTGTATTGTAGTGTAGAGGGAGCTCTGTATTGTAGTGTGGAGGGAGCTCTGTATTGTAGTGTAGAGGGAGCTCTGTATTGTAGTGTAGAGGGAGCTCTGTATTGTAGTGTAGAGGGAGCTCTGTATTGTAGTGTAGAGGGAGCTCTGTATTGTAGTGTAGAGGGAGCTCTGTATTGTAGTGTGGAGGGAGCTCTGTATTGTAGTGTGGAGGGAGCTCTGTATTGTAGTGTGGAGGGAGCTCTGTATTGTAGTGCGGAGGGAGCTCTGTATTGTAGTGCGGAGGGAGCTCTGTATTGTAGTGTAGAGGGAGCTCTGTATTGTAGTGTAGAGGGAGCTCTGTAGTTGTAGTGTAGAGGGAGCTCTGTATTGTAGTGTGGAGGGAGCTCTGTATTGTAGTGTAGAGGGAGCTCTGTATTGTAGTGTAGAGGGAGCTCTGTATTGTAGTGTGGAGGGAGCTCTGTATTGTAGTGTGGAGGGAGCTC